>NC_084614.1:9339487-9374487 GCF_033978795.1 Nerophis ophidion
CAGTTTCAGGTCCTGCTCAAGCCAAGCTGTTCCAGTTTAAAGTCCTGCTCAAGCCAAGTGTGCTTTAAGTTTAGGTCCTGCTCAAGTCAAATGGTTCTATTTTCAAGTCTTGCCCGAGCCAAACTCGCTCAAGTTTCATGTGCTGTTTTAATCAAGTTTGCTCCAGTTTCAGATTCTGTTTTTACCAAGTTTTCTTCAGTTTCAGGTGCTGCTCAAGCCAAGCCTGTTCCTGTTCCAGGTCCCCATCAAGCAAAGCTTGTTCCACTTTCAGGTCCTGCTTCAAGCCGAGCTTGTTCCAGTTTCAGGTCCCGCTCAAGCCAAGCTCGCCCAATTTAAAAAGTCCTGTTCAAGTCAAGCTTACCGCAGCAAAGAATCCTGCTCAAGCCAGGTTTCAAGCCCTGCCAAGCCAAGCCCGCCCTAGGTTTAAGTCCTGCTCAAGCCAAGCTCGCCCCAGCATCAGGTCCTCTTCAAGCCAAGCCTGTTCCAGTTTCAGGTCATGCTTCAAGCCAAGCTTGTTCCAGTTTCAGATCCAGCTCAAGCCAAGCACCGTTTCAGTTTCAGGTCCTGCTCGAGCAAAGCCCTTTCCAGTTTAAAGTCCTGCTCAAGCCAAGCCCGTTCCAAATTCAGGTCAGGCTCAAGCTTGTTCCAGTTTCAGGTCCTGCTTCAAGCCAAGCTCGTTACAGTTTCAGGTCCCACTCAAGCCAAGCTCGCCCAATTTGAAAAGTCCTGTTCAAGTCAAGCTTACCGCAGCATAGAATCCTGCTCAGGCCAAGTTTCAAGCCCTGCTAAGCCAAGCCCGCCCCAGGTTTAAGTCCTGCTCAAGCCAAGCTCGCCCCAGCATCAGGTCCTGCTCAAACCAAGCCCGTCACAGCTTCAAGTCCTGCTCAAGCCAAGCCCGTCACAGCTTCAAGTCCTGCTCAAGCAAAGCCTGACCAGCTTCAGGTCCTGTTCAAGTCAAGTGTGCCATCTTCAAGTCTTACTCAAGTTTCATGTGCTGTTTTAACAAAGTTCGCTTCAGTTTCAAGTGCTGCTCAAGCCAAGCCCGTTCCAAATTCAGGTCAGGCTCAAGCTTGTTCCAGTTTCAGGTCCTGCTTCGAACTAAGCTTGTTCCAGTTTCAGGTCCCGCTCAAGCCAAGCTCGCCCAATTTGAAAAGTCCTGTTCAAGTCAGGCTTACCACAGCAAAGAATCCTGCTTAAGCCAAGCGCGCTCCAGTTTCAAGTCCTGCCAAGCCAAGCCCGCCCCAGTTTCAAGTCCCGCTCAAGCCAAGCTCGCCCCAGCATCAGTCAAGTGTGCCAACTTCAAGTCTTGCTCAAGTTTCATGTGCTGTTTTAACAAAGTTCGCTTCAATTTCAAGTGCTGCTCAAGCCAAGCCCGTTCCAGTTTTAGGTCCTGTTCAAGCCAAGCTCGTTCCATGTTCAGGTCCTGCTCAAGCCAAGCCCGTTCCAGTTTCAGGTCCTGCTCAAGCCGAGCCCAAAAATGCTCCAGTGTCAATTTTTGCTCAAACCAAGTACGCCCCAGCTTCAAGTTTTGTTCAAGCCAATCCCGTTCCAGTTTCAGGCATTGCTCAAGCCAAGCCTGTTCCAATTTCAGGTCCTGCTTCAAGCCAAGTTCATTCCAGTTTCAGGTCATGCTACAAACCAAACTTGTTTCAGATCCAGCTCAAGCAAAGCACTGTTCCAGGTTCAGGTCCTGCTCAAGCCAAGCCCTTTCCAGTTTAAGGTCCTGCTCAAGTTAAGCCCGTTCCAAATTCAGGTCAGGCTCAAGCTTGTTCCAGTTTCAGGTCCTGCTCAAGCCAAACTCGCCCAATTTGAAAAGTCCTGTTCAAGTCAAGCTTACCGCAGCAAAGAATCATGCTCAAGCCAAGTGCGCTACAGTTTCAATCCAAGCCAAGCCCGCCCCAGTTTCAAGTCTCGCTCAAGCCAAGCTCGCCCCAGCATCAGGTCCTGCTCAAGCCAATCCCGTCACAGCTTCAAGTACTGCTCAAGCCAAGTCCGTCACAGTTTCAAGTCCTGCTCAAGCCAAGTCCGTCACAGTTTCAAGTCCTGCTCAAGCCAAGCCCGTCACAGCTTCAAGTCCTGCTCAAGCCAAGCCCGTCAAAGTTTCAAGTCCTGTTTAAGCCAAGCCCGCCCCAGTTTCAGGTCCGGTTCAAGCCAAGCTTGTTCCAGTTTCAGGTCCGGTTCAAGCCAAGCTTGTTCCAATTTCAGGTCCTGCTTCAAGCCAAGGTCATCCCAGTTTCAGGTCCTGTTTCAAGCCAAGCTTGCTCTATTTTCAGGTCCTGTTCAAGTCAAGTGTTCCATCTTAAATTCTTGCTCAAGTTTCATGTGCTGTTTTAACCAAGTTTGTTCCAGTTTCAGATTCTGTTTTAAGAAAGTTTGCTTCAGTTTCAGGTGTTGCTCAAGCCAAGCCCGTTCCAGTTTTAGGTCCTGTTCAAGCCAAGCTCATTCCAATTTCAGGTCCTGCTCAAGCCAAGCCCGTACCATTTTCAGGTCCTGTTTAAGCCAAGCCCGTTCCAGTTTCAGGTCCCACTCAAGCCAAGACCGCCCAGGTTTTAGGGTGTTGTTTAAGCCAAAAATGCTCCAGTGTCAATTCTTGCTCAAACCAAGTACGCCCCAGCTTCAAGTTTTGTTCAAGCCAATCCCGTTCCAGTTTCAGGCACTGCTCAGGCCAAGCCTGTTCCAATTTCAGGTCCTGCTTCAAGCCAAGTTCGTTCCAGTTTCAGGTCATGCTACAATCTAAGCTTGTTTCAGATCCAGCTCAAGCCAAGCACCGTTCCAGTTTCAGGTCCTGCTCAAGCCAAGCCCGTTCCAGTTTAAGGTCCTGCTCAAGCTAAGCCCGTTCCAAATTCAGGTCAGGCTCAAGCTTGTTCCAGTTTCAGGTCCTGCTCAAGCCAAACTCGCCCAATTTGAAATGTCCTGTTCAAGTCAAGTTTACCGCAGCAAAGAATCCTGCTCAAGCCAAACTCGCCCCAGCATCAGGTCCTGCTCAAGCCAATCCCGTCACAGCTTCAAGTCCTGCTCAAGCCAAGCCCGTCACAGTTTTAAGTCCTGCTCAAGCCAAGCCCGTCACAGTTTTAAGTCCTGCTCAAGCCAAGCCCGTCACAGCTTCAAGTCCTGCTCAATCCAAGCCCGTCAAAGCTTTAAGTCCTATTTAAGCAAAAATCGCTCCAGTTTCAGGTCTGGCTCAAGCCAAGCTTGTTTCAGGTCCGGCTCAAGCCAAGCTTGTTCCAGTTTCAGGTCCTGCTTCAAGCCAAGGTCATCCCAGTTTCAGGTCCTGTTTCAAGCCAAGCTTGCTCTATTTTCAGGTCCTGTTCAAGTCAAGTGTTCCATCTTCAATTCTTGCTCAAGTTTCATGTGCTGTTTTAACCAAATTAACCAAGCCCGTTCCAGTTTCAGGTACTGTTAAAGCCGAGCCTGTTCCAATTTCAGGTCCTGCTTCAAGCCAAGTTTGTGCCTGTTTCAGGTCCTGCATTAAGCCAAGTTTGTTCAAGTTTCAGGTCCTACTTCGAGCCAAGCTTGTTCCAGTTTAGGTCCTGATTCAAGCCAAGTTTGTTCCAGTTTCAGGTCCAGCTCAAGCCAGGCTTGTTCCAGTTTCAGGTCCTGCTTCAAGACAAGCTTGTTCCAGTTTCAGGTCCCGCTCAAGTCCAGCTCGCCCAATTTGAAAAGTCCTGTTCAAGCTTACCGCAGCAAAGAATCCTGCTCAAGCCAAGCGCACTCCAGTTTCAAGTCCTGCCAAGCCCGCCCCAGTTTCAAGTCCTGCTCAAACCAAGCTCGCCCCAGCATTAGGTCCAGCTCAAGCCAAGCCCATCACAGCTTCAAGTCCTGCTCATGCTATGCCCTTCCAGTTTCAGGTCCGGTTCAAGCCAAGCTTGTTCCATTTTCAGATACGGCTCAAGCCAAGTCCGTTTCAGTTTAAGGTCCTGCTCAAGTCAAGCCCATTCCAAATTCAGGTCAGGCTCAAGCTTGTTCTAGTTTCAGGTGCTGCTTCAAGCCAAGCTTGTTCCAGTGTAAGGTCCCGCTCAAGCCAAGCTCGCCCAATTTGAAAAGTCCTGTTCAAGTCAAGCTTACTGAGGCAAAGAATCCTGCTCATGCCAAGCTTGTTCTAGTTTCAAGTCCTGCTTCAAGCCAAGGTCGTCCCAGTTTCAGGTCCTGTTTCCAGTGTCAGATTATGTTTTATTTCAGTCTTAGGTCCTACTTAAGACAAGTTTGTTCTAGTTTCAGGACCTGTTCAAGTAAAAACTGTTCCATCTTCAAGTCTTGCTTGTTTAAGCTCCATATGCTGTTTTAACCAAATTCGCTCCAGTTTCAGATTCTGTTTTAACAAAGTTCGCTTCAGTTTCAGATGCTGCTCAAGCCAAGCCCATTTTAGTTTTAGGTCCTGTTCAAGCCAAGCCCGTTCCAATTTCAGGTCCTGCTCAAGCCAAGCTTGTTCCAGTTTCAGGTCCAGCTCAAGCCAAGCTCGCCGCAGCAAAAAATTTTGGTCAAGCCAAGGGTGCTCCTGTTTAAAGTCCTGCTAAAGCCAAGTTTCGCCCCAGGTTCAAGTCCTGCTCAAGCCAAGTTCGCTCCAGGTTCAAGTCCTCTTCAAGCCAAACCCGTTCCAGTTTCAGGTCCTGCTTCAAGCCAAGGTCGTTCCAGGTTCAGGTCATGCTTCAAGCCAAGTTTGTTCCAGATCCAGCTCAAGCCAAGCACTGTTCCAGTTCCAGATTCCGCTCAATTCATGCCCGTTCAAGTTTCAGGTCCCGATCAACCTAAGCGTGGTCCAGTTTAACGTCCTGCTCAAGCCAAGCCCGTTCCAAATTCAGGTCAGGCTCAAGCTTGTTTCTAGTTTCAGGTCCTGCTTCAAGCCAAGCTTGTTCCAGTTTCAGATCCCGCTCAAGCCAAGCTCGCCTAATTTGAAAAGTCCTGTTCAAGTCAAGCTTACCGCAGCAAATAATGCTGCTCAATTCAAGCGCGCTCCAGTTTCAAGCCCTGCCAAGCCCGCCCCAGTTTCAAGTCCTGCTCAAGCCAATTCTGTCACAGCTTCTAGTCCTGCTCAAGCCAAGCCCGCCCCAGTTTCAGGTCCGGTTCAAGCCAAGCTTGTTCCAGTTTCATGTCCGGCTAAAGCCAAGCTTGTTCCAGTTTCAGGTCCAGTTCAATCAAAGCGTGCTCCAGTTTCAAGTTCGGCTCAAGCCAAGCTTATTCCAGTTTCAGGTCCTGCTTCAAGCCGCCCCAGTTTCAGGTCCGGTTCAAGCCAAGCTTGTTCCAGTTTCATGTCCGGCTAAAGCCAAGCTTGTTCCAGTTTCAGGTCCTGCTCAAGCCAAGCCCGCCCCAGTTTCAGGTCCAGTTCAATCAAAGCGTGCTCCAGTTTCAAGTTCGGCTCAAGCCAAGCTTATTCCAGTTTCAGGTCCTGCTTCAAGCCGCCCCAGTTTCAGGTCCGGTTCAAGACAAGCTTGTTCCAGTTTCATGTCCGGCTAAAGCCAAGCTTGTTCCAGTTTCAGGTCCTGCTCAAGCCAAGCCCGCCCCAGTTTCAGGTCCAGTTCAATCAAAGCGTGCTCCAGTTTCAAGTTCGGCTCAAGCCAAGCTTATTCCAGTTTCAGGTCCTGCTTCAAGCCAAGGTCGTCCCAGTTTCAGGTCCTGTTTCAAGCCAAGCTTTTTTTCCCAGTATCAGATTCTGTTTTAACCAAGTTTACTTCAGTTTCGGGTCCTGCTTAAGACAAACTTGCTCTAGTTTCAGGTCCTGTTCAAGTCAAAAGTGTTCCATCTTCAAGTCTTGCTCAAGTTTCATGTGCTGTTTTAACCAAGTACGCTCCAGTTTCAGACTCTGTTTTAACAAAGTTCGCTTCAACTTCAGGTGCTGCTCAAGCCAAGCCCGTTTCAGTTTCAGGTCCTGTTCAAGCCAAGCCCGTTCCAATTTTAGGTCTTGCTCAAGCCAAGCTCACCGCAGCAAGCAGGTTTACTCAAGCCAAGCTTGCTCCTGTTTAAAGTCCATCTCAAGCCAAGTTCACCCCAGGTTCAAGTCCTGCTTCAAGCCAAGCTTGTTTATGTTTCAGTTCATGCTTCAAGCCAAGCTTGTTCCAGTTTCAGATCCAGCTCAAGCCAAGATTGTTCCAATTTCAGGTCCTGCTCAAGCCAAGCTTGTTCCAGTTTCAGGTCCAGCTCAAGCCAAGCTCGCCGCAGCAAAAAATTTTGGTCAAGCCAAGGGTGCTCCTGTTTAAAGTCCTGCTAAAGCCAAGTTTCGCCCCAGGTTCAAGTCCTGCTCAAGCCAAGTTCGCTCCAGGTTCAAGTCCTCTTCAAGCCAAACCCGTTCCAGTTTCAGGTCCTGCTTCAAGCCAAGGTCGTTCCAGGTTCAGGTCATGCTTCAAGCCAAGTTTGTTCCAGATCCAGCTCAAGCCAAGCACTGTTCCAGTTCCAGATTCCGCTCAATTCATGCCCGTTCAAGTTTCAGGTCCCGATCAACCTAAGCGTGGTCCAGTTTAACGTCCTGCTCAAGCCAAGCCCGTTCCAAATTCAGGTCAGGCTCAAGCTTGTTTCTAGTTTCAGGTCCTGCTTCAAGCCAAGCTTGTTCCAGTTTCAGATCCCGCTCAAGCCAAGCTCGCCTAATTTGAAAAGTCCTGTTCAAGTCAAGCTTACCGCAGCAAATAATGCTGCTCAATTCAAGCGCGCTCCAGTTTCAAGCCCTGCCAAGCCCGCCCCAGTTTCAAGTCCTGCTCAAGCCAATTCTGTCACAGCTTCTAGTCCTGCTCAAGCCAAGCCCGCCCCAGTTTCAGGTCCGGTTCAAGCCAAGCTTGTTCCAGTTTCATGTCCGGCTAAAGCCAAGCTTGTTCCAGTTTCAGGTCCTGCTCAAGCCAAGCTTGTTCCAGTTTCAGGTCCAGTTCAATCAAAGCGTGCTCCAGTTTCAAGTTCGGCTCAAGCCAAGCTTATTCCAGTTTCAGGTCCTGCTTCAAGCCGCCCCAGTTTCAGGTCCGGTTCAAGCCAAGCTTGTTCCAGTTTCATGTCCGGCTAAAGCCAAGCTTGTTCCAGTTTCAGGTCCTGCTCAAGCCAAGCCCGCCCCAGTTTCAGGTCCAGTTCAATCAAAGCGTGCTCCAGTTTCAAGTTCGGCTCAAGCCAAGCTTATTCCAGTTTCAGGTCCTGCTTCAAGCCAAGGTCGTCCCAGTTTCAGGTCCTGTTTCAAGCCAAGCTTTTTTTCCCAGTATCAGATTCTGTTTTAACCAAGTTTACTTCAGTTTCGGGTCCTGCTTAAGACAAACTTGCTCTAGTTTCAGGTCCTGTTCAAGTCAAAAGTGTTCCATCTTCAAGTCTTGCTCAAGTTTCATGTGCTGTTTTAACCAAGTACGCTCCAGTTTCAGACTCTGTTTTAACAAAGTTCGCTTCAACTTCAGGTGCTGCTCAAGCCAAGCCCGTTTCAGTTTTAGGTCCTGTTCAAGCCAAGCCCGTTCCAATTTTAGGTCTTGCTCAAGCCAAGCTCACCGCAGCAAGCAGGTTTACTCAAGCCAAGCTTGCTCCTGTTTAAAGTCCATCTCAAGCCAAGTTCACCCCAGTTTCAAGTCCTGCTTCAAGCCAAGCTTGTTTATGTTTCAGTTCATGCTTCAAGCCAAGCTTGTTCCAGTTTCAGATCCAGCTCAAGCCAAGATTGTTCCAATTTCAGGTCCTGCTCAAGCCAAGCTTGTTCCAGTTTCAGGTCCAGCTCAAGCCAAGCTCGCCGCAGCAAAAATTTTTGGTCAAGCCAAGGGTGCTCCTGTTTAAAGTCCTGCTAAAGCCAAGTTTCGCCCCAGGTTCAAGTCCTGCTCAAGCCAAGTTCGCTCCAGGTTCAAGTCCTCTTCAAGCCAAACCCGTTCCAGTTTCAGGTCCTGCTTCAAGCCAAGGTCGTTCCAGGTTCAGGTCATGCTTCAAGCCAAGTTTGTTCCAGATCCAGCTCAAGCCAAGCACTGTTCCAGTTCCAGATTCCGCTCAATTCATGCCCGTTCAAGTTTCAGGTCCCGATCAACCTAAGCGTGGTCCAGTTTAACGTCCTGCTCAAGCCAAGCCCGTTCCAAATTCAGGTCAGGCTCAAGCTTGTTTCTAGTTTCAGGTCCTGCTTCAAGCCAAGCTTGTTCCAGTTTCAGATCCCGCTCAAGCCAAGCTCGCCTAATTTGAAAAGTCCTGTTCAAGTCAAGCTTACCGCAGCAAATAATGCTGCTCAATTCAAGCGCGCTCCAGTTTCAAGCCCTGCCAAGCCCGCCCCAGTTTCAAGTCCTGCTCAAGCCAATTCTGTCACAGCTTCTAGTCCTGCTCAAGCCAAGCCCGCCCCAGTTTCAGGTCCGGTTCAAGCCAAGCTTGTTCCAGTTTCATGTCCGGCTAAAGCCAAGCTTGTTCCAGTTTCAGGTCCTGCTCAAGCCAAGCCCGCCCCAGTTTCAGGTCCAGTTCAATCAAAGCGTGCTCCAGTTTCAAGTTCGGCTCAAGCCAAGCTTATTCCAGTTTCAGGTCCTGCTTCAAGCCGCCCCAGTTTCAGGTCCGGTTCAAGCCAAGCTTGTTCCAGTTTCATGTCCGGCTAAAGCCAAGCTTGTTCCAGTTTCAGGTCCTGCTCAAGCCAAGCCCGCCCCAGTTTCAGGTCCAGTTCAATCAAAGCGTGCTCCAGTTTCAAGTTCGGCTCAAGCCAAGCTTATTCCAGTTTCAGGTCCTGCTTCAAGCCAAGGTCGTCCCAGTTTCAGGTCCTGTTTCAAGCCAAGCTTTTTTTCCCAGTATCAGATTCTGTTTTAACCAAGTTTACTTCAGTTTCGGGTCCTGCTTAAGACAAACTTGCTCTAGTTTCAGGTCCTGTTCAAGTCAAAAGTGTTCCATCTTCAAGTCTTGCTCAAGTTTCATGTGCTGTTTTAACCAAGTACGCTCCAGTTTCAGACTCTGTTTTAACAAAGTTCGCTTCAACTTCAGGTGCTGCTCAAGCCAAGCCCGTTTCAGTTTTAGGTCCTGTTCAAGCCAAGCCCGTTCCAATTTTAGGTCTTGCTCAAGCCAAGCTCACCGCAGCAAGCAGGTTTACTCAAGCCAAGCTTGCTCCTGTTTAAAGTCCATCTCAAGCCAAGTTCACCCCAGGTTCAAGTCCTGCTTCAAGCCAAGCTTGTTTATGTTTCAGTTCATGCTTCAAGCCAAGCTTGTTCCAGTTTCAGATCCAGCTCAAGCCAAGATTGTTCCAATTTCAGGTCCTGCTCAAGCCAAGCTTGTTCCAGTTTCAGGTCCAGCTCAAGCCAAGCTCGCCGCAGCAAAAAATTTTGGTCAAGCCAAGGGTGCTCCTGTTTAAAGTCCTGCTAAAGCCAAGTTTCGCCCCAGGTTCAAGTCCTGCTCAAGCCAAGTTCGCTCCAGGTTCAAGTCCTCTTCAAGCCAAACCCGTTCCAGTTTCAGGTCCTGCTTCAAGCCAAGGTCGTTCCAGGTTCAGGTCATGCTTCAAGCCAAGTTTGTTCCAGATCCAGCTCAAGCCAAGCACTGTTCCAGTTCCAGATTCCGCTCAATTCATGCCCGTTCAAGTTTCAGGTCCCGATCAACCTAAGCGTGGTCCAGTTTAACGTCCTGCTCAAGCCAAGCCCGTTCCAAATTCAGGTCAGGCTCAAGCTTGTTTCTAGTTTCAGGTCCTGCTTCAAGCCAAGCTTGTTCCAGTTTCAGATCCCGCTCAAGCCAAGCTCGCCTAATTTGAAAAGTCCTGTTCAAGTCAAGCTTACCGCAGCAAATAATGCTGCTCAATTCAAGCGCGCTCCAGTTTCAAGCCCTGCCAAGCCCGCCCCAGTTTCAAGTCCTGCTCAAGCCAATTCTGTCACAGCTTCTAGTCCTGCTCAAGCCAAGCCCGCCCCAGTTTCAGGTCCGGTTCAAGCCAAGCTTGTTCCAGTTTCATGTCCGGCTAAAGCCAAGCTTGTTCCAGTTTCAGGTCCTGCTCAAGCCAAGCCCGCCCCAGTTTCAGGTCCAGTTCAATCAAAGCGTGCTCCAGTTTCAAGTTCGGCTCAAGCCAAGCTTATTCCAGTTTCAGGTCCTGCTTCAAGCCGCCCCAGTTTCAGGTCCGGTTCAAGCCAAGCTTGTTCCAGTTTCATGTCCGGCTAAAGCCAAGCTTGTTCCAGTTTCAGGTCCTGCTCAAGCCAAGCCCGCCCCAGTTTCAGGTCCAGTTCAATCAAAGCGTGCTCCAGTTTCAAGTTCGGCTCAAGCCAAGCTTATTCCAGTTTCAGGTCCTGCTTCAAGCCAAGGTCGTCCCAGTTTCAGGTCCTGTTTCAAGCCAAGCTTTTTTTCCCAGTATCAGATTCTGTTTTAACCAAGTTTACTTCAGTTTCGGGTCCTGCTTAAGACAAACTTGCTCTAGTTTCAGGTCCTGTTCAAGTCAAAAGTGTTCCATCTTCAAGTCTTGCTCAAGTTTCATGTGCTGTTTTAACCAAGTACGCTCCAGTTTCAGACTCTGTTTTAACAAAGTTCGCTTCAACTTCAGGTGCTGCTCAAGCCAAGCCCGTTTCAGTTTTAGGTCCTGTTCAAGCCAAGCCCGTTCCAATTTTAGGTCTTGCTCAAGCCAAGCTCACCGCAGCAAGCAGGTTTACTCAAGCCAAGCTTGCTCCTGTTTAAAGTCCATCTCAAGCCAAGTTCACCCCAGGTTCAAGTCCTGCTTCAAGCCAAGCTTGTTTATGTTTCAGTTCATGCTTCAAGCCAAGCTTGTTCCAGTTTCAGATCCAGCTCAAGCCAAGATTGTTCCAATTTCAGGTCCTGCTCAAGCCAAGCTTGTTCCAGTTTCAGGTCCAGCTCAAGCCAAGCTCGCCGCAGCAAAAAATTTCGGTCAAGCCAAGGGTGCTCCTGTTTAAAGTCCTGCTAAAGCCAAGTTTCGCCCCAGGTTCAAGTCCTGCTCAAGCCAAGTTCGCTCCAGGTTCAAGTCCTCTTCAAGCCAAACCCGTTCCAGTTTCAGGTCCTGCTTCAAGCCAAGGTCGTTCCAGGTTCAGGTCATGCTTCAAGCCAAGTTTGTTCCAGATCCAGCTCAAGCCAAGCACTGTTCCAGTTCCAGATTCCGCTCAATTCATGCCCGTTCAAGTTTCAGGTCCCGATCAACCTAAGCGTGGTCCAGTTTAACGTCCTGCTCAAGCCAAGCCCGTTCCAAATTCAGGTCAGGCTCAAGCTTGTTTCTAGTTTCAGGTCCTGCTTCAAGCCAAGCTTGTTCCAGTTTCAGATCCCGCTCAAGCCAAGCTCGCCTAATTTGAAAAGTCCTGTTCAAGTCAAGCTTACCGCAGCAAATAATGCTGCTCAATTCAAGCGCGCTCCAGTTTCAAGCCCTGCCAAGCCCGCCCCAGTTTCAAGTCCTGCTCAAGCCAATTCTGTCACAGCTTCTAGTCCTGCTCAAGCCAAGCCCGCCCCAGTTTCAGGTCCGGTTCAAGCCAAGCTTGTTCCAGTTTCATGTCCGGTTAAAGCCAAGCTTGTTCCAGTTTCAGGTCCAGTTCAATCAAAGCGTGCTCCAGTTTCAAGTTCGGCTCAAGCCAAGCTTATTCCAGTTTCAGGTCCTGCTTCAAGCCGCCCCAGTTTCAGGTCCGGTTCAAGCCAAGCTTGTTCCAGTTTCATGTCCGGCTAAAGCCAAGCTTGTTCCAGTTTCAGGTCCTGCTCAAGCCAAGCCCGCCCCAGTTTCAGGTCCAGTTCAATCAAAGCGTGCTCCAGTTTCAAGTTCGGCTCAAGCCAAGCTTATTCCAGTTTCAGGTCCTGCTTCAAGCCGCCCCAGTTTCAGGTCCGGTTCAAGCCAAGCTTGTTCCAGTTTCATGTCCGGCTAAAGCCAAGCTTGTTCCAGTTTCAGGTCCTGCTCAAGCCAAGCCCGCCCCAGTTTCAGGTCCAGTTCAATCAAAGCGTGCTCCAGTTTCAAGTTCGGCTCAAGCCAAGCTTATTCCAGTTTCAGGTCCTGCTTCAAGCCAAGGTCGTCCCAGTTTCAGGTCCTGTTTCAAGCCAAGCTTTTTTTCCCAGTATCAGATTCTGTTTTAACCAAGTTTACTTCAGTTTCGGGTCCTGCTTAAGACAAACTTGCTCTAGTTTCAGGTCCTGTTCAAGTCAAAAGTGTTCCATCTTCAAGTCTTGCTCAAGTTTCATGTGCTGTTTTAACCAAGTACGCTCCAGTTTCAGACTCTGTTTTAACAAAGTTCGCTTCAACTTCAGGTGCTGCTCAAGCCAAGCCCGTTTCAGTTTTAGGTCCTGTTCAAGCCAAGCCCGTTCCAATTTTAGGTCTTGCTCAAGCCAAGCTCACCGCAGCAAGCAGGTTTACTCAAGCCAAGCTTGCTCCTGTTTAAAGTCCATCTCAAGCCAAGTTCACCCCAGGTTCAAGTCCTGCTTCAAGCCAAGCTTGTTTATGTTTCAGTTCATGCTTCAAGCCAAGCTTGTTCCAGTTTCAGATCCAGCTCAAGCCAAGATTGTTCCAATTTCAGGTCCTGCTCAAGCCAAGCTTGTTCCCAGTTTCAGGTCCAGCTCAAGCCAAGCTCGCCGCAGCAAAAAATTTTGGTCAAGCCAAGGGTGCTCCTGTTTAAAGTCCTGCTAAAGCCAAGTTTCGCCCCAGGTTCAAGTCCTGCTCAAGCCAAGTTCGCTCCAGGTTCAAGTCCTCTTCAAGCCAAACCCGTTCCAGTTTCAGGTCCTGCTTCAAGCCAAGGTCGTTCCAGGTTCAGGTCATGCTTCAAGCCAAGTTTGTTCCAGATCCAGCTCAAGCCAAGCACTGTTCCAGTTCCAGATTCCGCTCAATTCATGCCCGTTCAAGTTTCAGGTCCCGATCAACCTAAGCGTGGTCCAGTTTAACGTCCTGCTCAAGCCAAGCCCGTTCCAAATTCAGGTCAGGCTCAAGCTTGTTTCTAGTTTCAGGTCCTGCTTCAAGCCAAGCTTGTTCCAGTTTCAGATCCCGCTCAAGCCAAGCTCGCCTAATTTGAAAAGTCCTGTTCAAGTCAAGCTTACCGCAGCAAATAATGCTGCTCAATTCAAGCGCGCTCCAGTTTCAAGCCCTGCCAAGCCCGCCCCAGTTTCAAGTCCTGCTCAAGCCAATTCTGTCACAGCTTCTAGTCCTGCTCAAGCCAAGCCCGCCCCAGTTTCAGGTCCGGTTCAAGCCAAGCTTGTTCCAGTTTCATGTCCGGCTAAAGCCAAGCTTGTTCCAGTTTCAGGTCCAGTTCAATCAAAGCGTGCTCCAGTTTCAAGTTCGGCTCAAGCCAAGCTTATTCCAGTTTCAGGTCCTGCTTCAAGCCGCCCCAGTTTCAGGTCCGGTTCAAGCCAAGCTTGTTCCAGTTTCATGTCCGGCTAAAGCCAAGCTTGTTCCAGTTTCAGGTCCTGCTCAAGCCAAGCCCGCCCCAGTTTCAGGTCCAGTTCAATCAAAGCGTGCTCCAGTTTCAAGTTCGGCTCAAGCCAAGCTTATTCCAGTTTCAGGTCCTGCTTCAAGCCGCCCCAGTTTCAGGTCCGGTTCAAGCCAAGCTTGTTCCAGTTTCATGTCCGGCTAAAGCCAAGCTTGTTCCAGTTTCAGGTCCTGCTCAAGCCAAGCCCGCCCCAGTTTCAGGTCCAGTTCAATCAAAGCGTGCTCCAGTTTCAAGTTCGGCTCAAGCCAAGCTTATTCCAGTTTCAGGTCCTGCTTCAAGCCAAGGTCGTCCCAGTTTCAGGTCCTGTTTCAAGCCAAGCTTTTTTTCCCAGTATCAGATTCTGTTTTAACCAAGTTTACTTCAGTTTCGGGTCCTGCTTAAGACAAACTTGCTCTAGTTTCAGGTCCTGTTCAAGTCAAAAGTGTTCCATCTTCAAGTCTTGCTCAAGTTTCATGTGCTGTTTTAACCAAGTACGCTCCAGTTTCAGACTCTGTTTTAACAAAGTTCGCTTCAACTTCAGGTGCTGCTCAAGCCAAGCCCGTTTCAGTTTTAGGTCCTGTTCAAGCCAAGCCCGTTCCAATTTTAGGTCTTGCTCAAGCCAAGCTCACCGCAGCAAGCAGGTTTACTCAAGCCAAGCTTGCTCCTGTTTAAAGTCCATCTCAAGCCAAGTTCACCCCAGGTTCAAGTCCTGCTTCAAGCCAAGCTTGTTTATGTTTCAGTTCATGCTTCAAGCCAAGCTTGTTCCAGTTTCAGATCCAGCTCAAGCCAAGATTGTTCCAATTTCAGGTCCTGCTCAAGCCAAGCTTGTTCCAGTTTCAGGTCCAGCTCAAGCCAAGCTCGCCGCAGCAAAAAATTTTGGTCAAGCCAAGGGTGCTCCTGTTTAAAGTCCTGCTAAAGCCAAGTTTCGCCCCAGGTTCAAGTCCTGCTCAAGCCAAGTTCGCTCCAGGTTCAAGTCCTCTTCAAGCCAAACCCGTTCCAGTTTCAGGTCCTGCTTCAAGCCAAGGTCGTTCCAGGTTCAGGTCATGCTTCAAGCCAAGTTTGTTCCAGATCCAGCTCAAGCCAAGCACTGTTCCAGTTCCAGATTCCGCTCAATTCATGCCCGTTCAAGTTTCAGGTCCCGATCAACCTAAGCGTGGTCCAGTTTAACGTCCTGCTGAAGCCAAGCCCGTTCCAAATTCAGGTCAGGCTCAAGCTTGTTTCTAGTTTCAGGTCCTGCTTCAAGCCAAGCTTGTTCCAGTTTCAGATCCCGCTCACGCCAAGCTCGCCTAATTTGAAAAGTCCTGTTCAAGTCAAGCTTACCGCAGCAAATAATGCTGCTCAATTCAAGCGCGCTCCAGTTTCAAGCCCTGCCAAGCCCGCCCCAGTTTCAAGTCCTGCTCAAGCCAATTCTGTCACAGCTTCTAGTCCTGCTCAAGCCAAGCCCGCCCCAGTTTCAGGTCCGGTTCAAGCCAAGCTTGTTCCAGTTTCATGTCCGGCTAAAGCCAAGCTTGTTCCAGTTTCAGGTCCTGCTCAAGCCAAGCCCGCCCCAGTTTCAGGTCCAGTTCAATCAAAGCGTGCTCCAGTTTCAAGTTCGGCTCAAGCCAAGCTTATTCCAGTTTCAGGTCCTGCTTCAAGCCAAGGTCGTCCCAGTTTCAGGTCCTGTTTCAAGCCAAGCTTTTTTTCCCAGTATCAGATTCTGTTTTAACCAAGTTTACTTCAGTTTCGGGTCCTGCTTAAGACAAACTTGCTCTAGTTTCAGGTCCTGTTCAAGTCAAAAGTGTTCCATCTTCAAGTCTTGCTCAAGTTTCATGTGCTGTTTTAACCAAGTACGCTCCAGTTTCAGATTCTGTTTTAACAAAGTTCGCTTCAACTTCAGGTGCTGCTCAAGCCAAGCCCGTTTCAGTTTTAGGTCCTGTTTAAGCCAAGCCCGTTCCAATTTTAGGTCTTGCTCAAGCCAAGCTCACCGCAGCAAGCAGGTTTACTCAAGCCAAGCTTGCTCCTGTTTAAAGTCCATCTCAAGCCAAGTTCACCCCAGGTTCAAGTCCTGCTTCAAGCCAAGCTTGTTTATGTTTCAGTTCATGCTTCAAGCCAAGCTTGTTCCAGTTTCAGATCCAGCTCAAGCCAAGATTGTTCCAGTTTCAAGTCCAGCTAGTCCAATTTGAAAAGTCCTGTTCAAGCTTACCGCAGCAAAGAATCCTGCTCAAGCCAAGGGCGCTCCAGTTTCAAGTCTTGCCAAGCCAAGCCCGCCCCAGTTTCAAGTCCTGCTCAAGCCAAGCTCGCCCCAGCATTAGGTCCTGCTCAAGCCAAGCCCATCACAGCTTCAAGTCCTGCTCAAGCCATGTCCTTCCAGTTTCAGGTCCGGTTCAAGCCAAGCTTGTTCCAGTTTCAGATACGGCTCAAGCCAAGCCCGTTCCAGTTTAAGGTCCTGCTCAAGCCAAACCCATTCCAAATTCAGGTCAGGCTCAAGCTTGTTCTAGTTTCAGGTCCTTCTTCAAGCCAAGCTTGTTCCAGTGTAAGGTCCCGCTCAAGCCAAGCTCGCCCAATTTGAAAAGTCCTGTTCAAGTCAAGCTTACTGAGGCAAAGAATCCTGCTCAAGCCAAGCTTGTTCTAGTTTCAGGTCCTGCTTCAAGCCAAGGTCGTCCCAGTTTCAGGTCCTGTTTCCAGTGTCAGATTATGTTTTATTTCAGTTTTAGGTCCTACTTAAGACAAGTTTGTTCTAGTTTCAGGACCTGTTCAAGTAAAAAGTGTTCCATCTTCAAGTCTTGCTCGATCCAAGCTTGTTTAAGCTCCATGTGCTGTTTTAACCAAATTCGCTCCAGTTTCAGATTCTGTTTTAACAAAGTTCGCTGCAGTTTCAGGTGCTGCTCAAGCCAAGCCCATTCTAGTTTTAGGTCCTGTTCAAGCCAAGCCCGTTCCAATTTCAGGTCCTGCTCAAGCCAAGCCCATTCCAGTTTCAATTCCTGCTTCATGTCAAGCTTGTTCCAGTTTCTGGTCCAGCTCAAGCCAAGCTCGCCGCAGCAAAGAATTTTGCTCAAGCCAAGGATGCTCCTGTTTAAAGTCCTGCTAAAGCCAAGTTTCGCCCCAGGTTCAAGTCCTGCTCAAGCCAAGTACGCCCCAGGTTCAAGTCCTCTTCAAGCCAAGCCCGTTCAAGTTTCAGGTCCTGCTTCAAGCCAAGGTCGTTCCAGTTTCAGGTCATGCTTCAAACCAAGTTTGTTCCAGATCCAGCTCAAGCCAAGTACTGTTCCAGTTCCACGTTCCGCTCGATTCATGCCCGTTCCCGTTTCAAGTCCCGATCAACCTAAGCCTGGTCCAGTTTAACATCCTGCTCAAGCCAAGCCCGTTCCAAATTCAGGTCAGGCTCAAGCTTGTTCCAGTTTCAGGTCCTGCTTCAAGCCAAGCTTGTTCCAGTTTCAGGTCCCGCTCAAGCCAAGCTTGCCTGATTTGAAAAGTCCTGTTCAAGTCAAGCTTACCGCAGCAAAGAATGCTGCTCAAGTCAAGCCCGCCCCAGTTTCAAGTCCTGTTCAAGCCAAGCCTGTCACAACTTCAAGTGCTGCTGAAGCCAAGCCCGCCCCAGTTTCAGGTCCGGTTCAAGCAAAGCTTGTTCCAGTTTTAGGTCCGGCTAAAGCCAAGCTTGTTCCAGTTTTAGGTCCTGCTTCAAGCCAAGGTCGTCCCAGTTTCAGGTCCTGTTTCAAGCCAAGCTTTTTTTCCCAGTATCAGATTCTGTTTTAACCAAGTTTACTTCAGTCTCGGGTCCTACTTAAGACAAGCTTGCTCTAGTTTCAGGTCCTGTTCAAGTCAAAAGTGTTCCATCTTCAAGTCTTGCTCAAGTTTCATGTGCTGTTTTAAACAAGTACGCTCCAGTTTCAGATTATGTTTTAACAAAGTTCGCTTCAGCTTCAGGAGCTGCTCAAGCCAAGCCCGTTTCAGTTTTAGGTCCTGTTCAAGCCAAGCCCGTTCCAATTTTAGGTCCTGCTCAAGCCAAGCTCACCGCAGCAAGCAGGTTTGCTCAAGCCAAGCGTGCTCCTGTTTAAAGTCCATCTCAAGCCAAGTTCGCCCCAGGTTCAAGTCCTGCTTCAAGCCAAGCTCGTTTCTGTTTTAGGTCATGCTTCAAGCCAAGCTTGTTCCAGTTTCAGATCCAGCTCATGCCAAACTTGTTCCAGTTTCAAGTCCAGCTTGCCCAATTTGAAAAGTCCTGTTCAAGCTTACCGCAGCAAAGAATCCTGCTCAAGCCAAGCGCGCTCCAGTTTCAAGTCCTGCCAAGCCAAGCCCGCCCCAGTTTCAAGTCCTGCTCAAGCCAAGCTCGCCCCAGCATTAGGTCCTGCTCAAGCCAAGCCCATAGCAGCTTCAAGTTCTGCTCAAGCCCTGCCCTTCCAGTTTCCGGTCCGGTTCAAGCCAAGCTTGTTCCAGTTTCAAATACGACTCAAGCCAAGCCCGTTCCAGTTTAAGGTCCTGCTCAAGCCAAGCCCATTCCAAATTCAGGTCAGGCTCAAGCTTGTTCTAGTTTCAGGTCCTGCTTAAAGGCAAGCTTGTTCCAGTGTAAGGTCCCGCTCAAGCCAAGCTCGCCCAATTTGAAAAGTCCTGTTCAAGTCAAGCTTACTGAGGCAAAGAATCCTGCTCAAGCCAAGCTTGTTCTAGTTTCAGCTCCTGCTTCAAGCCAAGGTCGTCCCAGTTTCAGGTCTTTCTTCCAGTGTCAGATTCTGTTTTAACCGAATTTACTTCAGTTTTAGGTCCTACTTAAGACAAGTTTGTTCTAGTTACAGGACCTGTTCAAGTAAAAAGTGTTCCATCTTCAAGTCTTGCTCGAGCCAATCTGCTCCATGTGCTGTTCTAACCAAATTCGCTCCAGTTTCAGATTCTGTTTTAACAAAGTTCGCTTCAGTTTCAGGTGCTGCTCAAGCCAAGCCCATTCTAGTTTTAGGTCCTGTTCAAGCCAAGCCCGTTCCAATTTCAGGTCCTGCTCAAGCCAAGCCCGTTTCAGTTTCAATTCCTGCTTCAAGCCAAGCTTACAGTTTCAGGTCCAGCTCAGGCCAAGCTCGCCGCAGCAAAGACTTTTGCTCAAGCCAAGGGTGCTCCTGTTTAAAGTCCTGCTAAAGCCAAGTTTCGCCCCAGGTTCAAGTCCTGCTCAAGCCAAGTTCGTCCCAGGTTCAAGTCCTCTTCAAGCCAAGCACGTTCCAGTTTCAGGTCCTGCTTCAAGCCAAGGTCGTTCCAGTTTCAGGTCATGCTTCAAGCCAAGTTTGTTCCAGATCTAGCTCAAGCCAAGCACTTGTACAGTTCCAGGTTCCGCTCAATTCATGCCCGTTCCATTTTCAGGTCCCAATCAACCTAAGCCTGGTCCAGTTTAACGTCCTGCTCAAGCCAAGCCTGTTCCAAATTCAGGTCAGGCTCGAGCTTGTTTCTAGTTTTAGGTCCTGCTTCAAGCCAAGCTTGTTCCAGTTTCAGGTCCTGCTTCAAGCCAAGCTTGTTCCAGTTTCAGGTCCCGCTCAAGCCAAGCTTGCCACAGCTTCAAGTCCTGCTTAAGCCAAGCCCGCCCGAGTTTCAGGTCCGGTTCAAGCCAAGGTCGTCCCAGTTTCAGGTCCTGCTTCAAGCCTAGGTCGTCCCAGTTTCAGGTCCTGTTTCAAACCAAGTTTTTTTTCTAGTGTCAGATTCTGTTTTAACAAAGTTTACTTCAGTATGGGGTCCTGCTTAAGAAAAACATGCTCTAGTTTCAGGTCCTGTACAAGTCAAAAGTGTTCCATGTTCAAGTTTTGCTCAAGTTTCATGTGCTGTTTTAACCAAGTACGTTCCAGTTTCAAGTCCTGCTCAAGCCAAGCCCGTCACAGTTTCAAGTCCTGCTCAAACCAAGCCCGTCCCAGTTTCAGGTCCAGTTCAAGCAAAACGTGTTCCAGTTTCAAGTCCGGCTCAAGCCAAGCTTATTCCAGTTTCAGGTCCTGCTTCAAGCCAAGGTCGTCACAGTTTCAGGTCCTGTTTCAAGCCAAGCTTTTTGTCCCAGTATCAGATTCTGTTTTAACCAAGTTTACTTCAGTTTCGGGTCCTGCTTAAGACAAACTTGCTCTAGCTTCAGGTCCTGTTCAAGTCAAAAGTGTTCCATCTTCAAGTCTTGCTCAAGTTTCATGTGCTGTTTTAACCAAGTACGCTCCAGTTTCAGATTCTGTTTTAACAAAGTTCGCTTCAGCTTCAGGTGCTGCTCAGGCCAAGCCCGTTTCAGTTTTAGGTCCTGTTCAAGCCAAGCCCATTCCAATTTTAGGTCCTGCTCAAGCCAAGTTCACCGTAGCAAAGTTTGCTCAAGCCAAGCGTGCTCCTGTGTAAAGTCCATCTCAAGCCAAGTTCGCCCCAGGTTCAAGTCCTGCTTCAAGCCAAGCTCGTTTCTGTTTCAGGTCATGCTTCAAACCAAGCTTGTTCCAGTTTCAGATCCAGCTCAAGCCAAGGTTGTTTCAGTTTCAGATCCAGCTCAAGCCCAGCTTGTTCCAGTTTGAGGTCCTGCCAAGCCAAGCCCGCCCCAGTTTCAAGTCCTGCTCAAGCCCAGCTCGCCCCAGCACCAGGTCTTGCTCAAGCCAAGCCCGTCACAGCTTCATTTCCTGCTCAAGCCAAGCCCGTCACAGCTTCAAGTTTCAGGTCTGGTTCAAGCGAAGCTTGTTCCAGTTTCAGGTCCGGCTCAAGCCAAGCCTGTTCCAGTGTCAGGTCCGGCTCAAGCCAAGCTTGTTCCAGTTTCAGGTCCTGCTTCAAGCCAAGGTCGTCCCAATTTCAGGTCCTCTGTCAAGCCCAGCTTTTTTTTTTTCCAGTTTCAGATTCTGTTTTAACCAAGTTTACTTCAGTCTCAGGTCCTGCTTAAGACAAGCTTGCTCTAGTTTCAGGTCCCGTTCAAGACAAAACTGTTCCATCTTCAAGTCTTGCTCAAATTTCATGTGCTGTTTTAACCAAGTTTGCTTCAGTTTCAGATTCTGTTTTAACAAAGTTCGCTTCACTTTTTGAGGTGCTGCTAAAGCCAAGCCTGCCCCAGTTTTAGGTCCTGTTCAAGCCAATAATGCTCCAGTGTCAATTCTTGCTCAAACAAAGTACGCCCCAGCTACAAGTTCTGTTCAATCCTAGCCCGTTCCAGTTTCAGGTACTGTTCAAGCCCAGCCTGTTCCAATTTCAGGTTCTGCTTCAACTCAAGTTTGTGCCAGTTTCAGGTCCTGCAACAAGTCAAGTTTGTTCCAGTTTCAGGTCCTGCTTCGAGCCAAGCTTGTTCCACTTTTAGGTCCGGCTTCAAGCCAAGGTTCTTCCAGTTTCAGGTCCAGCTCAAGGCAAGCTCACCGCAGCACAGAATCCTGCTCAAGCCAAGCCCCTTCCAGTTTCAGGTCTGGCTCAAGCCAAGTTTGTTCCAGTTTCAGGTACTGCCTCAAGCCAAGTTTGTTCCAGTTTCAGATCTTGCTTCAAGCCAAGTGTGTTCCGGTTTCAGGTCCTGCTTCAAGCCAAGATTGTTTCAGTTTCAGGTCCTGCGTCAAGCCAAGCTCACTGCACCAAAGAGTCTTGCTCACGCCAAGCACGCTTCAGTTTAAAATCATGTTAAAACCAAATTCGCCCCAGCTTCAAGTCCTGCTCAAGCCATGCCCGCCCCAGCTTCAAGTCCAGCCAAGCCAAGCCCGCCCCATCTCCAGGTCCTGCTCAGGCCAAGCCCGTTCCAGTTTCAGGTCTCGCTCAAGCCAAGCCTGTTCCAGGTCCCGCTCAAGCTAAGCCCGTTCCAGTTCCAGGTCCCGCTCAAGCCAAGCCTGTTCCAGTTTCAGGTCCCGCTCAAGCCAAGCCTGTTCCAGTTACAGTTCTCGCTCAAGCCAAGCCCGTTCCAGTTTCAGGTCCGGCTCGAGCCAAGTTTGTTCCAGTCTCAGGTCCTGTTTCAAGCCAAGCTTGTTCCAGTTTCAGGTCCTGCTTCAAGCCAAGCTTGTTTCAGTGTCTGGTACTGCTTCAAGCCAAGCTTATTCCAGTTTCAGGTCCTGCTTGAGCCGTGTTTGTTCCAGTTACAAGTCCTGTTTCAAACCAGGCTTGTTCCAGTTTCAGGTCCTGCTTCAAGCCAAGCTTGTTTCAGTGTCTGGTCCTGCTTCAAGCCAAGCTTGTTCCAGTTTCAAGTCCTGTTTAAGCCAAGCCCGCCCCAGTTTTATGTCTTCTTCAAGCTAAAAATGCTCCAGTGTCAATTCTTGCTTAAACCAAGTTCGCCCGAGCTTCAAGTCATGTTCAAGCCAAGCCCGTTCCAGTTTCAGGTACTGCTCAAGCCAAGCCTGTTCCAGTTTCAGGTCCTGCTTCAAGCCAAGTTTGTGCCAGTTTCAGGTCCTTTTTCAAGCCAAAATTGTTCCAGTTTCAGGTCCTGCATCAAGCCAAGCTCACTGCACCAAAGAATCTTGCTCACGCTAAGCGTGCTCCAGTTTAAAATCATGTTAAAACCAAGTTTGCCCCATCTTCAGGTCCTGTTCAGGCCAAGCCCGTTCCAGTTTCAGGTCTCCGCTCAAGCCAAGCCTGTTCCAGGTCCTGCTTAAGCCAAGCTTGTTCCAGTTTTAGGTCCAGCTCAAGTTAAGTTTGTTCCATGTCCCGTTCAAGCTAAGCCCGTTCCAGTTCCAGGTCCCGCTCAAGCCAAGCTTGTTCCAGTTTCTGGTCCCGCTCAAGCCAAGCCTGTTCCAGTTTCAGGTCCGCCTCAAGCGAAGTTTGTTCCAGTTTCAGATCTTGCTTCAAGCCAAGTGTGTTCCAGTTTCAGGTCCTGCTTCAAGCCAAGATTGTTTCAGTTTCAGGTCCTGCGTCAAGCCAAGCTTGTTCCGGTTTCAGGTCCTGCTTCAAGCCAAGCTAGTTTCAGTGTCTGGTCCTGCTACAAGCCAAGCTTGTTCCAGTTTCAGGTCCTGCTCAAGCCAAGCCCGCCCGAGTTTTAGGTTCTCTAAAAGCTAAAAATGCTCCAGTGTCAATTCTTGCTTAAACCAAGTTCGCCCGAGCTTCAAGTCCTGTTCAAGCAAAGCCCGTTCCAGTTTTAGGTACTGCTCAAGCCAAGCCGGTTCCAGTTTCAGGTCGTGCTTCAAGCCAAGTTTGTTCCAGTTTCAGGTCCTGCTTCAAATCAATCTTGTTCCAGTTTCAGGTCCCGCTTAAGCCAAGGTCGCCTAATTGTAAAGTCCTGTTCAAAGTCAGGCTTACCACTTGCTCAAGCCAAGTTTGCCCCAGCTTCAAGTCCTGCTCAAGCCAAGCTTGCCCCAGCTTCAAGTCCTGCTCAAGCCAAACCTGCCCCAGTATCAGGTCCTGCTCAAGCCAAGTCCGCCCCAGTTTTAGGTCCTGCTCAAGCCAAAAATGTTCCAGTGTCAATTCCTGCTCAAACCAAGTTTGCTCCAGCTTCAAGTCTTGTTCAAGCCAGTTTCAGGTCCTGCTCAAGCCAAGCCTGTTCCAGTTTCAGGTACTGCTTCAAGCCAAGCTTTTTCCAGTTTCAGGTCCATCTCAAGCAAAGCTCACCACAACAAATAATCCTGCTCAAGGCAAGCCCGTTCCAGTTTCAGGCCCTGCTCAAGCCAACCCCGTTTCAGTTTCAGATCCTGCTTCAAGCTTGCTTGTTCCAGTTTCAGGTCCATTTCAAGCCAAGCGTTTTCCTATTTAATATTCTTTTAAACCCAAGTTCGCCCCAGCTTCAAGTCCTCTTCAAGCCAAGCTCATCCAGTGTCAGGTCCTGCTTCAAGCCAAGCTCGTTCCAGATTCAGGTCCTGCTTCAAGCCAAGCTCGTTCCAGTTTCAGGTCCTGCTTCAAGCCAAGCTCGTTCCAGTTTCAGGTCCTGCTCAAGCCAAGTTTGTTCTAGGTTTTGGTCCTGTTCAAGTCAAAAGTGTTCCATCTTCCAGTCTTGCTCAAGTTTCATGTGCGGTTTTAACCAAGTTTGCTTCAGTTTTAGGTGCTGCTCAAGCCAAGCCTGTTCCAATTTCAGGTCCAGTTTGAAGCCACGCTCACTGCACCAAAGAATCTGGGCCAAGCAAGCTCCAACTTCAAGTCCTGCTGAAGCCATGCCTGTCCCAACTTCAAGTCCTGCTCAAGCCATGCCCGCCCCAGCTTTAAGTCCAGCAAAGCCAAGGCCGCCCCAGCTTCAGGTCCTGCTCAAGCCAAGCCCGTTCCAATTTCAGGTCCCGTTCAAGCCAAGTCTGTTCCATTTTCAGGTCCAGCTCAACCCAAGCCTGTTCCAGTTTCAGGTCCAGCGCAAGCCAAGCCCGTTCCAGTTTCAGTTCTGGTTCAAGCCAAGCCCGTTCCAGTTTCAGATCCTGCTTCAAGCCAAGCCTGTTCCAATTTCAGGTCTTGTTACAAGCCAAGCTTGTTCCAGTTTCAGGTCCAGCTCAATTCAATCTCACTGCAGCAAAGAATCCTCCTCAAGCCAAGTGTGCTCCAGTTTCAAGTCCTGTTAAAGGGAAATTTTCCACAGCTTCAAGTCCTGCTCAAGCCAGTTCGCCCCAGCTTCAAGTCCTGCTCAAGCAAAGTTCTCCCCAGCTTCAAGTCCTGCTCAAGCAATGTTCGCCCCAGCATCAGGTCCTGCTCAAGCCAAGCTCATTCCAGTTTCAGGTCCTGCTCAAGCCAAACCCGTCACAGCTTCAAGTCCTGCTCAAGCCTAGCCCGCCCCAGTTTCATGTACGGTTCAAGCCAAGTTTATTCCAGTTTCAGGTCCTGCTCAAGTCAAGCTTTTTCCAGTTTCAGATGCTGCGTCAAGCCAAGGTCGTCCCAGTTTCAGGTCCTTTTTCAAGCCAAGTTTGTTCCAGTGATAGTTTCTGTTTTAACCAAGTTTGCTTCAGTTTCAGGTCCTGTTAAAACCAAGCTTGCTCTTGTTTCAGGTCCTGTTCAAGTCAAAAGTGTTGCATCTTCAAGTCTTGCTTGAGCCAAGCTCGCTCAAGTTTCATAAGCTGTTTTGACCAAGTTTGCTCCAGTTTCAGGTGCTGCTCAAGCCAAGCCCGTTCCAGTTTTAGGTCCTGTTCAAGCAAAGCCCGTTCTAATTTCAGGTCCTGCTCAAGCCAATCCCATTCCAGTTTCAGGTCCTGCTCAAGCCAAGCCCGCCCCAGTTTTAGGGACTACTCAAGCCAAGCCTGTTCCAGTTTCAGGTCCTGCTTCAAGCCGAGTTTGTTCCAGTTTCAGGTCCTTCTTCAAGCCAAAATTGTTCCAGTTTCATGTCCTGTTCAAGTAAAAAATTATCTATATTCATGTCTTGCTCGAGTCCAAGTCAAAAATGATCTATATTTAAGTCTTGTTTGAGTAAAGGTCTCTCCAGTTTCAGATTATTTTCGTTTCAAGCTTGCTCCAGTTTCAGATTCTGTTTGAGCCAAACTCGCTCTAGTTTCAGGTCCATCTTAAAGGAAGCTTCCCTTAGTTGGAAGTCCTGCTCAAGCCAAGCCCGCCCCAGCTTCAATCACAGCTCTCACCAGCTTTAAGCCTAGCTTGCTCCATTCAGGTCCTGTTCACGCCAAGCTTGGGTCCAGTTTCAGGTCCAGTTCAAGCCAAGCTCGTGTCCAGTTTCAGGTCCTACTCAAGCTAAGCTTGCTCCAGTTTCAGGTGCTGCTCAAGCCAAGTTCGCCCCAGTGTAACACAGGTGTCAAATTCATACTTTTCTATGGACACTTTTATGCTCTTGCTCCCTATTGCTCTTTGAGCACTGCACTTCCTCCCAGTCACGTGACCGCCGCGGTCCATGTAACTTTAATTATATTCCAGTAGCAGGAAGTGGCCAGTACATGTGAGGGGAAACAGGTTGTAATTCTGCTTAACGTAGGTATTTAATCTTCGTTTTCACACAAAATATTGTGCTGACGGGATTCTTAACTAAATGCAGATTTGTTAACCTTATATAGCCGACGACCAGCGCCATAGTTTTGTCATTGAGCTGTAGAAACCTGTAACCCTGTAGAAGCGGAGTTGGTGAGTCCTTGTTTATGAAATTAGCACCTTTAGCAATAGTCGCTCTCCAATTGTTTTCATTTTAGCAGTCTTTTTGGCATATTTCTTTATTGAACCCGTGATTACATTTGTGCACTTATGGCGTTTTTAGCTTTGCATTTATATTTGACACGTACAACAACTATATCCACTTTATTACTGAAGCTATTAGCTTTATATTACTTTAAATTGAATTTACTTTTGAATTTGTTTGATAATAAGCACCTTTAGAGAACTGATCGCTTTTTATAGGTTGTATTTATGTTGCTAAAGATTATTTTAGCACTGTATTGCATATTGGGAGTTTGACATGTACGTTGATTTATGTTGTACAATATTGAGGAAAAAACTAGAACCTGTTCTGAATACTTATTATGCAATTAGTGTTATTTAATGAAGATGTTTGATTTGTGTACACATGGATTTATAAAGATGGTCCTGGTTTTTACACAGGCCAGGCTTCTCCCTTTGATGTCAAGCTAAGGAAAAAAAGCATCTAGTCCACGGACCTGTTCTGGGGAGATTCCAGCCAGGAACCCCACCACCTATTCTGTCTGGGCTGGTAAGAGGCTCTCAAGCCACCCTCTACACACTTAAGCGCCAAAACCGTACCACATGGACTGTACTGCTTATACTGTCTCCAAGAACTTTAATATCTCAGCTGAGGTTAAACCAGATCCAAAGACACTTAATCATTGAATTGATATTGCGTCTATGTTTATAGTAATTGTTTCCTTCAAACTGCTCTCACGTTGAATGACCATTCAACTCATTGTTGTGCGTGTATATGTATAGATGCTGTCCATCACTAACAATTTAATACAGGGTGACAAGCAAACAGTTATTCAGTCTCTGCCTTCTCTCTTTGAGTCAAAACTCGAGTCTTCTGTTCCTAGCCCATAACACCCCATATATTTTACATTGCTTTGTTGCATGTATAGGTTACACCAGCATCAAGTCCTGCTCAAGCCAAGCCCACCCCCGGTTTCAGGTCCTGTTCAAGCCAACTTTGTTCCTGTTTTCAGGTCCTGCTCAAGCTACTCTTGCCCTGGTTGCAGGTCCAGGTCAAGTAAAAAATGCTCCAACTTCAAGTCTTGCTCAAGCCAAGCTCGCCCCAGCTTCAAGTCCTGCTCAAGCCAAGACTGCCCCAGTTTCAGGTCCTGCTTCAAGCCAAGGTTGTTTCAGTTTCATGTCCTGCTCAAGCCAAGCCGGTTTCAGGTCCTGCTTCAAGCCAAGCCTTTTCCAGTTTCAGGTCCTGCTTCAAGCCAAGCCCGTTCCAGTTTCAGATCCCGTTAAATTCAAGCCCGTTCCAGTTTCAAGTCCTGCTCAAGCCAAGACCGTTCCAGTTTCAGGCCTAGCTCAAGCCAATTTTGGTTTCAGTTTCAGGTCCTGCTTCAAGCCAAGCTTATTCCAGTTTCAGGTCCTTCTTCGAGCCAAGCTTGTTCCAGTTCTACGTTTTGCTTCAGGCCAAGCTTGTTCTAGTTTCAGGTCCTGCTCCAAGCTAAGCTTGTTCCAGTATCAGGTCCTGCTTCAAACCAAGCTTGTTTAGGTCCAGCTTCAAGCCAAGCTCACGCAGCAAAGAATCCCGCTCAAGCCAAGCCTGTTCCAGTTTCAGGTCCTGCTCAAGCCAAGCTCGCCCCAGCTTCAAGTCCTGCTCAAGCCAAGACCGCCCCAGTTTCAGGTCTTGTTTCAAGCCAAGGTTGTTCCAGTATCAGGTACAGCTCAAGCCAAGCTCTCCCAATTTAAAAGTCCTGTTAAAGTCAGGCTCACCGCAGCAAAGAATCCTGCTCAAGCAGAGCAAACTCCAGTTTCAAGTCATTTTAAAGTCTTGTTCGGCCCAGCTTTAAGTCCTGCTCAAGCCAAGTTCGTCCAGGCTTCAAGTCCTGCTCAGGTCATGCCTGCCCCTGCTTTAGGTCCTATTAAGGGCAAGCTCGCCCCAGCTTTAAGTCCTGCTAAAGGCAAGTTTGCCCCAGCTTCAAGTCCTGCTCCAGCCAAGTCCGGCCCAGTTTAAGGTCCTGCTTCAAGCCAAGCTCATTCCAGTTTCAGGTCATGCTTCAAGCCAAACTTGTTTCAGATTCTGTTTTAAACAAGTTTGCTTCAGTTTCAGGTCCTGCTCAAGCCAAGCTGTTCCAGTTTAAAGTCCTGCTCAAGCCAAGTGTGCTCTAAGTTTAGGTCCTGCTCAAGTCAAATGGTTCCATTTTCAAGTCTTGCCCAAGCCAAACTTGCTCAAGTTTCATGTGCTGTTTTAATCAAGTTTGCTCCAGTTTCAGATTCTGTTTTTACTAAGTTTGCTTCAGTTTCAGGTGCTGCTCAAGCCAAGCCTGTTCCTGTTCCAGGTCCCGATCAAGCAAAGCTTGTTCCACTTTCAAGTCCTGCTTCAAGCTGAGCTTGTTCCAGTTTCAAGCCCTGCCAAGCCAAGCCCGCCCAATTTAAAAAGTCCTGTTCAAGTCAAGCTTACCGCAGCAAAGAATCCTACTCAAGCCAAGCCTGTTCCAGTTTCAGGTCAGGCTCAAGCTTGTTCCAGTTTCAGGTCCTGCTTCAAGCCAAGCTTGTTCCAGTTGCAGATCCTGCTCAAGCCAAACTCGCCCAATTTGAAAAGTCCTGTTCAAGTCAAGCTTACCGCAGCAAAGAATCATGCTCAAGCCAAGCGCGCTACAGTTTCAAGCCAAGCCAAGCCCGCCCCAGTTTCAAGTCTCGCTCAAGCCAAGCTCGCCCCAGCATCAGGTCCTGCTCAAGCCAATCCTGTCACAGCTTCAAGTCCTGCTCAAGCCAAGCCAGTCACAGTTTCAAGTCCTGCTCAAGCCAAGCCCTTCACAGCTTCAAGTCCTGCTCAAGCCAAGCCCGTCAAAGTTTTAAGTCCTGTTTAAGCCAAGCCCGCCCCAGTTTCAGGTCCGGTTCAAGCCAAGCTTGTTCCAGTTTCAGGTCCGGCTTAAGCCAAGCTTGTTCCAATTTCAGGTCCTGCTTCAAGCCAAGGTCATCCCAGTTTCAGGTCCTGTTTCAAGCCAAGCTTGCTCTATTTTCAGGTCCTGTTCAAGTCAAATGTTCCATCTTCAATTCTTGCTCAAGTTTCATGTGCTGTTTTAACCAAGTTTGTTCCAGTTTCAGATTCTGTTTTAAGAAAGTTTGCTTCAGTTTCAGGTGTTGCTCAAGCCAAGCCCGTTCGAATTTTAGGTCCTGTTCAAACCAAGCTCATTCCAATTTCAGGTCCTGCTCAAGCCAAGCCTGTTCCATTTTCAGGTCCTGTTTAAGCCAAGCCTGTTCCATTTTCAGGTCCCACTCAAGCCAAGCATGTTGTAGTTTCAGGTCTCACTCAAACCAAGCCTGTTCCAGTTTCAGGTCCAGCTCAAGCCAAGCCCGTTCCAGTTTAAGGTCCGGCTCGAGCCAAGTTTGTTCCAGTTTTAGGTCCTGCTTCAAGCCAAGTTTGTTCCAGTTTCGGATCCTGCTTCAAGCCAAGTTTGTTCCAGTTTCGGATCCTGCTTCAAGCCAAGCTCACTGCACCAAATAATTTTGCTCACCTCAAGCGCGCTTCAGTTTAAAATCATGTTAAAACCAAGCCCGCCCCATCTTCAGGTCCTGCTCAAGCGATGCCTGCCCCAGCTTCCAGTCCAGCCAAGCCCGCCCCATCTTCAGGTCCTGCTCAGGCCAAGCCCGTTCCAGTTTCAGGTCTCGCTCAAGCCAAGCTTGTTCCAGGTCCCGCTCAAGCTAAGCCCGTTCCAGTTCCAGGTCCCGCTCAAGCCAAGCCTGTTCCAGTTCTCGCTAAAGCCAAGCCCATTCCAGTTTCAGGTCCGGCTCGAGCCAAGTTTGTTCCAGTTTCAGGTCCTGCTTGAAGCCAAGCTTCTTCCAGTTTCAGGTCCTGCTTCAAGCCAAGCCTGTTCCATTTTCAGGTCCTGTTTAAGCCAAGCCCGTTCCATTTTCAGGTCCCACTCAAGCCAAGCATGTTGTAGTTTCAGGTCTCACTCAAACCAAGCCTGTTCCAGTTTCAGGTCCAGCTCAAGCCAAGCCCGTTCCAGTTTAAGGTCCGGCTCGAGCCAAGTTTGTTCCAGTTTTAGGTCCTGCTTCAAGCCAAGTTTGTTCCAGTTTCAGATCCTGCTTCAAGCCAAGTTTGTTCCAGTTTCAGGTCCTTCTTTAAGCCAAAATTGTTCCAGTTTCAGGTCCTGCGTCAAGCCAAGCTCACTGCACCAAAGAATTTTGCTCACCTCAAGCGCGCTTCAGTTTAAAATCATGTTAAAACCAAGCCCGCCCCATCTTTAGGTCCTGCTCAAGCGATGCCTGCCCCAGCTTCCAGTCCAGCCAAGCCAAGCCCGCCCCATCTTCAGGTCCTGCTCAGGCCAAGCCCGTTCCAGTTTCAGGTCTCGCTCAAGCCAAGCTTGTTCCAGGTCCCGCTCAAGCTAAGCCCGTTCCAGTTCCAGGTCCCGCTCAAGCCAAGCCTGTTCCAGTTCTCGCTAAAGCCAAGCCCATTCCAGTTTCAGGTCCGGCTCGAGCCAAGTTTGTTCCAGTCTCAGGTCCTGTTTCAAGCCAAGCTTGTTCCAGTTTCAGGTCCTACTTGAAGCCAAGCTTCTTCCAGTTTCAGGTCCTGCTTCAAGCCAAGCTTGTTTCAGTGTCTGGTACTGCATCAAGCCAAGTTTATTCCAGTTTCAGGTCCTGCTTGAGCCATGTTTGTTCCAGTTACAAGTCCTGTTTCAAGCCAGGCTTGTTCCAGTTTCAGGTCCTGCTTCAAGCCAAGCCCGTTCCAGTTTCAGGTCTCGCTCAAGCCAAGCCTGTTCCAGGTCCTGCTTAAGCCAAGGTTGTTCCAGTTTCAGGTCCAGCTCAAGTTAAGTTTGTTCCATGTCCCGTTCAAGCTAAGCCCGTTCCAGTTCCAGGTCCCGCTCAAGCCAAGCTTGTTCCAGTTTTTGGTCCCGCTCAAGCCAAGCCTGTTCCAGTTTCAGGTCCGGCTCTAGCCAAGTTTGTTCCAGTTTCAGGTCCGGCTCGAGCCATGTTTGTTCCAGTTTCATTTCCTGTTTCAAGTCAAGCTTGTTCCAGTTTCAGGTCCTGCATGAAGCCAAGCTTGTTCCAGTTTCAGGTCCTGCTTCAAGCCAAGTTAGTTTCAGTGTCTGGTCCTGCTACAAGCCAAGCTTGTTCCAGTTTCAGGTCCTGCTCAAGTCAAGCCTGCCCCAGTTTTAGGTCCTCTTCAAGCTAAAAATGCTCCAGTGTCGATTCTTGCTTAAACCAAGTTCGCCCGAGCTTCAAGTCTTGTTCAAGCAAAGCCCGTTCCAGTTTTAGGTCGTGCTTCAAGCCAAGTTTGTTCCAGTTTCAGGTCCCGCTTAAGCCACGGTCGCCTAATTGTAAAGTCCTGTTCAAAGTCAGGCTTACCAGCTGCTCAAGCCAAGTTCGCCCCAGCTTCAAGTCCTGCTCAAGCCAAGCTTGCCCCAGCTTCAAGTCCTGCTCAAGCCAAGCTTGCCCCAGCTTCAAGTCCTGCTCAAGCCAAATCTGCCCAAGTTTCAGGTCCTGCTCAAGCCAAATCTGCCCAAGTATCAGGTCCTGCTCAAGCCAAGTCCGCCCCAGTTTTAGGTCCTGCTCAAGCCAAAAATGTTCCAGTGTCAATTCTTGCTCAGACCAAGTTTGCTCCAGCTTCAAGTCTTGTTCAAGCCAAGCCCGTTCCAGTTTCAGGTCCTGCTCAAGCCAAGCCTGTTCCAGTTTCAGGTACTGCTTCAAGCCAAGCCTGTTCCAGTTCTCACTCAAGCCAAGCCCATTCCAGTTTCAGGTCCGGCTCGAGCCAAGTTTGTTCCAGTTTCAGGTCCTGCTTGAAGCCAAGCTTGTTCCAGTTTCAGGTCCTGCTTCAAGCCAAGCTTGTTTCAGTGTCTGGTACTGCATCAAGCCAAGTTTATTCCAGTTTTAGGTCCTGCTTGAGCCATGTTTGTTCCAGTTACAAGTCCTGTTTCAAGCCAGGCTTGTTTCAGTTTCAGGTCCTGCTTCAAGCCAAGCCCGTTCCAGTTTCAGGTCTCGCTCAAGCCAAGCCTGTTCCAGGTCCTGCTTAAGCCAAAAATGTTCCAGTGTCAATTCTTGCTCAAACCAAGTTTGCTCCAGCTTCAAGTCTTGTTCAAGCCAAGCCCGTTCCAGTTTCAGGTCCTGCTCAAGCCAAGCCTGTTCCAGTTTCAGGTACTGCTTCAAGCCAAGTTTTTTCCAGTTTCAGGTCCATCTCAAGCAAAGCTCACCACAACAAATAATCCTGCTCAAGCCAAGCCCGTTCCAGTTTCAGGCCCTGCTCAAGCCAACCTCGTTCCAGTTTCAGATCCTGCTTCAAGCTTGCTTGTTCCAGTTTCAGGTCCATTTCAAGCCAAGCGTTTTCCTATTTAATATTCTGTTAAACCCAAGTTCGCCCCAGCTTCAATTCTTCTCCAAGCCAAGCTTATCCAGTGTCAGGTCCTGCTTCAAGCCAAGCTCGTTCCAGATTCAGGTCCTGCTTCAAGCCAAGCTCGTTCCAGTTTCAGGTCCTGCTTCAAGCCAAGCTCGTTCCAGTTTCAGGTCCTGCTCAAGCCAAGTTTGTTCTAGGTTTTGGTCCTGTTCAAGTCAAAAGTGTTCTATCTTCAAGTCTTGCTCAAGTTTCATGTGTGGTTTTAACCAAGTTTGCTCCAGATTTAGATTCTGTTTTTTCCAAGTTTGCTTCAGTTTTAGGTGCTGCTCAGACCAAACCTGTTCCAGTTTGAGGTCCAGTTTCAAGCCACGCTCACTGCACCAAAGAATCTGGGCCAAGCGTGCTCCAACTTCTAGTCCTGCTGAAGCCATGCCCGTCCCAACTTCAAGTCCTATTCAAGCCATGCCCGCCCCAGCTTCAAGTCCAGCAAAGCCAAGCCCGCCCCACCTTCAGGTCCTGCTCAAGCCAAGCCCGTTCCAATTTCAGGTCCCGTTCAAGCCAAGCTTGTTCCATTTTCAGGTCCAGCTCAACCCAAGCCTGTTCCAGTTTCAGGTCCAGCGCAAGCCAAGCCCGTTCCAGTTTCAGTTCTGGTTCAAGCCAATCCCGTTCCAGTTTCAGGTCTTGCTACAAGCCAAGCTTGTTCCAGTTTCAGGTCCAGCTCAATTCAATCTCACCGCAGCAAAGAATCCTCCTCAAGCCAAGTGTGCTCAAGTTTCAAGTCCTGTTAAAGGGAAATTTGTCGCAGCTTCAAGTCCTGCTCAAGCCAGTTCGCCCCAGCTTCAAGTCCTGCTCAAGCAAAGTTCTCCCCAGCTTCAAGTCCTGCTCAAGCAATGTTCGCCCCAGCATCAGGTCCTGCTCAAGCCAAGCTCATTCCAGTTTCAGGTCCTGCTCAAGCCAAGCCCGTCACAGCTTCAAGTCCTGCTCAAGCCTAGCCCGCCCCAGTTTCATGTATGGTTCAAGCCAAGTTTATTCCAGTTTCAGGTCCTGCTCAAGCCAAGCTTTTTCCAGTTTCAGGTGCTGCGTCAAGCCAAGGTCGTCCCAGTTTCAGGTCCTTTTTCAAGCCAAGTTTGTTCCAGTGATAGATTCTGTTTTAACCAAGTTTGCTTCAGTTTCAGGTCCTGTTAAAACCAAGCTTGCTCTTGTTTCAGGTCCTGTTCAAGTCAAAAGTGTTGCATCTTCAAGTCTTGCTTGAGCCAAGCTCGCTCAAGTTTCATAAGCTGTTTTGACCAAGTTTGCTCCAGTTTCAGGTGCTGCTCAAGCCAAGCCCGTTCCAGTTTTAGGTCCTGTTCAAGCAAAGCCCGTTCTAATTTCAGGTCCTGCTCAAGCCAATCCCATTCCAGTTTCAGGTCCTGCTCAAGCCAAGCCCGCCCCAGTTTTAGGGACTACTCAAGCCAAGCCTGTTCCAGTTTCAGGTCCTGCTTCAAGCCGAGTTTGTTCCAGTTTCAGGTCCTTCTTCAAGCCAAAATTGTTCCAGTTTCATGTCCTGTTCAAGTAAAAAATTATCTATATTCATGTCTTGCTCGAGTCCAAGTCAAAAATGATCTATATTTAAGTCTTGTTTGAGTAAAGGTCTCTCCAGTTTCAGATTATTTTCGTTTCAAGCTTGCTCCAGTTTCAGATTCTGTTTGAGCCAAACTCGCTCTAGTTTCAGGTCCATCTTAAAGGAAGCTTCCCTTAGTTGGAAGTCCTGCTCAAGCCAAGCCCGCCCCAGCTTCAATCACAGCTCTCACCAGCTTTAAGCCTAGCTTGCTCCATTCAGGTCCTGTTCACGCCAAGCTTGGGTCCAGTTTCAGGTCCAGTTCAAGCCAAGCTCGTGTCCAGTTTCAGGTCCTACTCAAGCTAAGCTTGCTCCAGTTTCAGGTGCTGCTCAAGCCAAGTTCGCCCCAGTGTAACACAGGTGTCAAATTCATACTTTTCTATGGACACTTTTATGCTCTTGCTCCCTATTGCTCTTTGAGCACTGCACTTCCTCCCAGTCACGTGACCGCCGCGGTCCATGTAACTTTAATTATATTCCAGTAGCAGGAAGTGGCCAGTACATGTGAGGGGAAACAGGTTGTAATTCTGCTTAACGTAGGTATTTAATCTTCGTTTTCACACAAAATATTGTGCTGACGGGATTCTTAACTAAATGCATATTTGTTAACCTTATATAGCCGACGACCAGCGCCATAGTTTTGTCATTGAGCTGTGTATGACTGTAGAAGCGGAGTTGGTGAGTCCTTGTTTATGAAATTAGCACCTTTAGCATTAGTCGCTCTCCAATTGTTTTCATTTTAGCAGTCTTTTTGGCATATTTCTTAATTGAACCCGTGATTACATTTGTGCACTTACGGCGTTTTTAGCTTTGCATTCACATTTGACACGTACAACAACTATATCCACTTTATTACTGAAGCTATTAGCTTTACATTACTTTAAATTGAATTTACTTTTGAATTTGTTTGATAATAAGCACTTTTAGAGAACTGATCGCTTTTTATAGGTTGTATTTATGCTGCTAATGGTTATTTTAGCACTGTATTGCATATTGGGAGTTTGACATGTACGTTGATTTATGTTGCACAATATTGAGGAAAAAACTAGAACCTGTTCTGAATACTTATTATGCAATTAGTGTTATTTAATGAAGATGTTTGATTTGTGTACACATGGATTTATAAAGATGGTCCTGGTTTTTACACAGGCCAGGCTTCTCCCTTTGATGACAAGCTAAGGAAAAAAACATCTAGTCCAAGGACCTGTTCTGGGAAGATTCCAGCCAGGAACCCCACCACCTTTTCTGTCTGGGCTGGTAAGAGGCTCTCAAGCCACCCTCTACACACTTAAGCGCCAAAACCGTACCACATGGACTGTACTGCTTATACTGTCTCCAAGAACTTTAATATCTCAGCTGAGGTTAAACCAGATCCAAAGACACTTAATCATTGAATTGATATTGCGTCTATGTTTATAGTAATTGTTTCCTTCAAACTGCTCTCACGTTGAATCACCATTCAACTCATTGTTGTGTGTGTATATGTATAGATGCTGTCCATCACTAATAATTTAATACAGGGTGACAAGCAAACAGTTATTCAGTCTCTGCCTTCTCTCTTTGAGTCAAAACTCGAGTCTTCTGTTCCTAGCCCATAACACCCCATATATTCACCCCATATATTTTACATTGCTTTGTTGCATGTAAAGGTTACACCAGCATCAAGTCCTGCTCAAGCCAAGCCCACCCCCAGTTTCAGGTCCTGTTCAAGCCAACTTTGTTCCTGTTTTCAGGTCCTGCTCAAGCTACTCTTGCCCTGGTTGCAGGTCCAGGTCAAGTCAAAAATGCTCCAGCTTCAAGTTTTGCTCAAGCCAAGCTCGCCCCAGCTTAAAGCCAATCTCGCTCCAGTTTTAAGTCCTGTTAAAGCAAAGTTCGCCCCAAGTTCAAATCTTGCTCAAGCCAAGCTCGCTCCAGTTACAGGTCCTGCTCA
>NC_084614.1:9376987-9384487 GCF_033978795.1 Nerophis ophidion
TCTCGTTTTGTTATTTGACTCCCTTAGTTCCCAGTGGCACTTCCTGTTTTGTTTCCGTGTCTATAGTTACCCATTTGTGTCACCTGACTTGTCTTTCACACGCATGATTCTTGATTTTCCTTTCTATTTAAGCCCGCCTTTGCTTGCCTTCGTTCTTGGACTCTAGTTTGCTTTTCACGCAACAGCTGATCTCGCATAGCGGTAACTCTTTTGTATTCGATTAGCTTCCATGTTATTTCGTATGTTTAGTGTCCTAGCTCACATGCTAGCGTCCTTAGTTGTGTCTAGCTCCCATGCTAGTTCAGTTTGTTTTGTTTGTTAGTGCTTTCGTGCAAGTGTTTTGGTTCTTAGTCTGTTTTATAGTGTGTAAATAAATCATTATCCTTACCTTCACGCTGGGTTCCATCTTCGCTGCACCCACGAGTGAACGCAACTCCGCCACGATGCCAGCAAAGCGTCACAGCCTGGTATGTTAACGTAACATATTATGGTAAGAGTCATTCAAATAACTATAATATACAGAACATGCCATACCTTTACCAAACAATCTGTCACTCCTAATCCATAAATCCGATGAAATCTTCTTCCTCGATATCGCTTCTAAACAACTCTGCCAACTCCAAAGGCATGCGCCGCTTCCTCCTGTCATTTTCTGCTGCATATTTCACTACGTCAAGCTTGTAACCTGCAGTACATGATTTCCTTTTCGCTGCCATTTTTGTTAAGCCCTTCTCAGTGTTTAAAACTTACCGCCAACGTTGAAATGATCCATTTTAAAAGCTACGGCAGTAGCATATAGCAGTTAGCATCCAGTGACCCACAATGCACTTCTGCCATGACCCTCCCACACCGAATTCTTATTGGTTGATGATGGCTGACGTGTGTTTGACGATTGCTGACATTTTCTTTGTCTCTTCCGCGAATGAGATAAATAATGTTATTTAATATTTTACGGTAATATGTTAATAATTTCACACATAAGTCGGTCCGGAGTATACGTCGCACCCCCGGCCAAACTATGAAAAAAACTGTGACTTATAATTCGAAAAATACGGTGTATATATATGTGTATATATATATATATATATGTATATAAAATGCAGTACGTTTGGACACCCCTGATTTAGATATTCAATTTGTTTATATTTAATTGTTTTATCTATAATATTTGTAGTAAAATAAAACAATTAATTGGTGCAAAATCACAAAACATTAGCAAAAACTGCTATTGGCTCTGATTTGAAGTTCTAAAGTCCTGTACACAATAACAAAAATGTCATCGTAAGAACTATCAATCTAATCACTGTAGTATCGACTGTATCGTTACTGTCGATATTTTTATTAACCAACCCACTCATTTACATTCAGAAGCCCTGTTTTTATCGACTAGCCTGGCTTTTTTTATCTTCTAACGGTGGTAAGTGCAGCATGTTTTTCTATCCCTTGTCTTTCGTCCTCCAGTGATAATGCTACTTGTAAAAAAAAAGTGTCGTAGTGAAGCCGCAACGACATAGTGAGGGACGACTGTATGAAATTTTGTCACCCGCCGCCCTCCTCCCGCCCCTCCACAGGTGCTGGCATGGATAGTCTTCGTTCTCGCGCTGTCCTACGTCAAGGTGATCATTGGTGTGATCCTGCGCGACAAGGGCCATGGCGCCCTGGCGTGGTGCAGCGCCGTGGTGCAGCTGGGCTCCCTGCTGGGTGCGGTGGTCATGTTCCCCCTGGTGAGTGTGCACAGCTTGTTCACGTCTGGCGACCCGTGCAACACCAGATGTCCGTGAAGCCGGCAAGCGCTTGGCGTCAAGGTCAGTTTGGAACATTTTATTTTCCCAGGCGGTTCCATGCTGGAATGAGCGTGAGTACCTAATGATTTGGGTGCCTTTTTCGAATGTAATGTAATATACCAGTGGTTCTCAACCTTTTGTCAGCGATGTACCCCCTGTGAACATTTTTTTTAAATTCAAGCACCCCCTAATCAGAGCAAAGCATTTTTTGGTTGAAAAAAAAAAGAGATAAAGTGTTAAGCTTGGTAAAAAGGATAGGACTCAGATGCAGAGTAGGGAACATTGACAGGCTTTTACTTTGATAACTTCCTTTCACCTCCAAAGTCAAGGAATTCAATATCTATATTAACCAAAAAAAAAAAAAACTAATCGGCGAAAAAGGTTTCATAAAAAAAGGAACAATTGAAAATCATTCCGAACGGAGGAAAACACAAAAGCAAAGACGAACCACAATTGTCGGCGTATATGCTGTAAAATGTATTAACAAAAAACGCTTCAACAGGAGGAAGAAACAACAGCTATGAAAAATTCTACACTATCTAATCTAATAAAGTTTTAACAAAAAATGTCACTCAAAAATTTGAGGAAAGAATGAAAAATAACTGATAACTTCGGCTGAATAAACGAAATAACCAAAATCACTGCTGAGGAGGAAAAAGGAAAACACAAAATAGTAACAAAGGGATTCAGGATCAAGGAACATAAGCACGAGACGAGGCAAGGTAAGGCAAGGCATGGACATAGAAATGGACGCTAGAGAACACGAATAAACGAAACAATCTGGCACAGAAAAAAGGGAGGAGTGGGCTCATACAGTAAGACACATGAGGGTAATAGGGAACAGGTGGAAACAATCAGGGAACAGGGATGATGTCAGACTGATGACACAAAAGGAAGGGCAAGTGACCTGAAAGAAGAGGAGAGTTACTTTTCAAACTAAAACATGCGAATCATAAGACAGAAAAAACCAAGACAAGACATCCCTCACCGCAGTGTGACATAACCGCAGTGTGACATAAAGAAGTAAAATACAGCACTATGTCATCAGTTCCTGATTCATTAAATTGTATAACAGTGCAAAATATTGCTCATTTGTAGTGGTCTTTCTTGAACTATTTGGGGAAAAAAAGATAGAAAAATAACTAAAAACTTGTTGAAAAATAAACAAGTGTACTGTAAATGTATATGTATATATATGTGTCTATATGTATGTACATATATACATGTATATATGTATTTGTATATAAATTTGTATATTTGTATGTATATGTGTATATATATGATGTGTATGTATAAACATATACATGTTTATATGTATGTATATGTGTATATATGTATACATGTGTATATATATATGTATGTGTATATACGTATGTATATGTGTATATATTTGTGTGCATACATATGTATATATTTATATGTATATGTGTGTATGTATATATATGTGTATATATACATATATGTGTGTATATGTGCATATATGTGTATATATATATGTATATGTGTATATATTTGTATGTATGTATATGTGTATGTATTTATATATACCATATTTCCTTGAATTGCCGCCGGGGTGCTAATTAATTTAAAACTTCTTCTCACTCGTGTATTTACCAAAGGCATGCCGTAAAAGTAAGCATGCGCTAATTATTTTAAAACGTCTTCTCACTACAGGCACTTACCAAAGGTATGCAGTAAAAATTTGAGTGTGATGTAAGCGTGGACCTTAAATTCTACTGAATAGCTCTTAATCTTCTTCCCTTTATGCAATTTCAAATTACCGGTATTGAACTCAGCCTCCTCCATTTTGAAAATGATGACAGGGGAAGTGTCACTCGTGACATTACGAGTATGACCAGGTATTAATACTATGCATGCGCTAATTATTTTGTGAAGCGAGTTTGACCCGGCAGTATATCAAGGCAGGCGCATACAATTTGCCCTGTGGCAATTAAAGCAAATACGGTATATATATATATATGTATATATATATACATATATATATATATATATATATATATATATATATACATACAGTAGTACTTCAACTTACAAGCTATTTTGGTTCTTTGACTAAGCTCTTAACTTAAAACACTTGCGTTTCAATTTCAAATATTAATTGCTGCTTTCTTCCCCAAAACATCACATCTTTAACGTCTCACATGCTTTTTAAAAAGAAAAAAACAACAATTTTTAAATTATAAATATTGTTCAATTTTTTTTAACTTAGTCCTAACAGCTAGAACAGTTGTATGAAGTAACATAATAATAATAATAATAATAAAAATGTACAGCATTTACCTTGGAGAGTAGACTTTTACGCTATATCTCTTTCTAGCTGCTGCTCCTTATTTTCATGGATAAATGTCCACCTTTTCAACGGACTACTCTTATCTCAAAACACTCTTAAGTTGAGGTACAATCCAAGCTATATTACTAACAGGCTTGTTGCGTCTCATGCGCCGTAAATTTGATGATGTCAGCGTCTTACCATGCGTTTGCATGGATGCAGGTGACAAAATGAAGCCCCATTTCCCTGCAGGACCTGAAACAGTCCGCCAAAGAAAACATGAGGCGTCACACTTGCTGATTTCAAAGGAAGCTTGCCCTTGGGGGCCATACTCTTGTTCCGCCACTAGGTTTCGCTGTTGTGCAGGGCAAACATTCAAGATGACATCAACGTGTGCTCATTCAAATCTTGTTTGGCCTTCATATTCTTCTATAAGATCCTTTTTTAAAAACATTAATTTGATTTTTAACATATACGCTCTATAAATATAAATCAACTCAACTCTTCTTTTTCTCTCCTTGTACAAGTAACCCACAACAGTAAGATATGGTAAATAATAAACTAGAAGAAAACAAACATGTATCAGTCAAATAAGTACAGCTTTATTCCAACCCAACTGCTGATGTTCTAGAACAACACTCAGCATATAAGTTGTTGTCTTATTTGGATTGCAAATCAGCTTGTATGTTTGTTCCCGCCATGGCCATAAAGGGCAACTGCACCCTTTTTATTTTTGTGTGTGTGTGCCTGCCTGCCAGACAAAAGCACACCCGTTTTTCTTATTTTTTATGCATTTTAAATTGTAAAGTTGGTCTCAGGCTGGACGGCTCATAATGTAGCTCATGGGAGTCTTCCATTTGTGGCCATAAAACACGCGAGAAATGCCTACAATACTCTATTTATATGTAGCGACCTGCATATTGACCAAGTATTAACCATTTGGTTACCAAAAGAGCTACTTTTAGCTACAAACTAGTCTGTGCAGCTGTTGACATACTGAGCGGCTGCACTATATATATATATATATACACACATACATACATATATGTATATATATACATATATGTGTGTGTATATATATGCATGTATATATATGTACACGTGTATATATATGTATGTGAGTATATGTTTATATGCATATATATGTTTATGTATATATGTAAATTTTTATATATATATGATATATGATTACATCGTATCATATGATGACTTCCACTTCTTCTATTGGTGAGTTTTGAGATGACTAAAAAGTCCATTAGGAGATCCTCATGGTCTATTGCAGTGTGGGAATATGAAGTTAGTGTTTGTTGTGGTTTTGGCTGAAGGGCCCATCTTCCTCCTCTGGTGTTTCCCTTCCCTCGCTGCGCTTCTCTCCTCTTCCAATTGTTGAAGACCTGCATGACAGAGTTGCTTCCTGTGAGGGCAATCTGAGGCAGAGCTTTTCAGCTGTGTATGCTGTATTCCACACCTCTTAAGAGTTGTTTTCAGTTGGTCCTTTTTATCTACGCTTTTGGCCTCCTGCAGCTCTCTGGCCATGATATATGTTGACTTTTGTATATCAAGAAAAATTTTGTAGCAAAAAAACCCCATAGTAGCTCACTGGTTAAGACCGCTAACTCTCACGCATTACTACTAGGTTCAAATCCATATCTTGGAGGGTCTAGTTTTTTGTTTCGCCTCTATCTTTGTTAAATGATTGCATTTGTATATGAGCAAAAATCATGTCTTGATGGAACCCAGGATACCTCAATGGTCAACACTGTGGGCTGCCAATACAGGTGTACTGGGTTTGAATCCCAATTGGTTTGATATGTAACTTAAGTCCAAAATATGTTCCACGTCAATCGTAGTTGACTGCGATAGATGTCACAATTCCATTAGCGAATGAGTCAGACTACACAGAATAGCTCAATGGTTAAGACTGATACCTCTCATCAATAAAACTGCGTTCAAAACCAAATCTTGGAATATATATATATTTTTTCACCTATTATGGTTAAATGATTGCATTTGTATATGAGCGAAAAACAGATAATAATGTCACTCAAGATTGCGCAAATGTTAAGACTGCTGCCTTTCACTCTGTAATACTGGGTTCAAATCCATAACCTGTTTTAACTAAATTTTTGTTTCACCTATCATAGTTTAATGTTTGCATTTGTATATTATAAAAAATCTGTACTTAACAAGACCCACGATAACTCAATGGTTAAGACTGCGACCTCTCATGCGGTACTACTGATTTCAAATCCGTAATCTGAATGCTCTTGTTTTGTGTTTCGCCTTGATCATAGTTCACTGATTACATTTGTATATGAGCGGAATCCAAATCTAAACGGGACCCAAGATAGCTCAATGGTCAATGCTGTGGGATCCTAATACAAGGGTACTAAGTTCAAATCCCATACAGGTACTCAGTAATTTGGCTGTATGGCGTCAAAACGACATACATTGTGGGCTTTTTCTTCTCCGCCACACAAAGTAATATTATGCGCTAGTTGATGAGTAACATATAGTTGAAAAATTAAGTAATCATATAAAGATAATAATAATCAAAAATAAATAGTCAATGATGCCACTTCAGGAGTTACCCGTAGGTGTGTATATACATATACTGTGTATATATATATGTGTATATATATATATATATATATATATATATATATATATATATATATATATATATATATATATATACATATATATATATATATATATATATATACATATATGTGTGTGTGTGTATCCCTGCGATAAGGTGGCGACTTGTCCAGGGTGTACACCACCTTCCGCCCAAATGCAGCTGCGATATGCTCCAGCTTCACCGAACGGGACAAGCGGTAGAAATTGGATGGATAGATATGTGTCTATATATATATATTAATGTGTGTGTATATATATGTATATACGTGTGCATATGTGTGTGTATATATATATATATATATATATATATATATATATATATGTGTGTATATATATAAATATATATATGTATGTGTGTGCGTGTGTTTCACCTATCATAGTTAAATCATTGCATTTGTATATGAAGAAAAATCACATTGCAAAAAAACTCGGGCCAACTAAATGGTTAAGACTGCTAACTCTCACGCAGTATTACTAGGTTCAAATCCCTTATTTGGAAGGTGTAGTTTTTTTTTTTCACCTATCATAGTTTAAAGATTGCGGTTGTATATAAACGAAAATAAAGTCTCCCTCGGACCCAGGATAGCATGTTTGTTAAGACTGCTTCCTCTCCCTCTGTATTACTGGGTTCAAATCCATAACTTGGAAGGTCTTGTTTTTTGTTTGACCTCTATCTTTGTTAAATGATTGCATTTGGACATGAGTGAAAGTCATGTCTTTATGGCACCCAGGATACCTCAATGGTCAACAATGTGGTCTGCCAATATAGGGGTAATGGGTTTG
>NC_084614.1:9389487-9456987 GCF_033978795.1 Nerophis ophidion
ATGTTGCTCCAAAACCTGTATGTACCCTTCAGCATTAATGGTGCCTCCACAGATGTGTAAGTTACCCATGCCTTGGGCACTAATGCACCCCCATACCATCACAGATGCTGGCTTTTGAACTTTGCGTCGATAACAGTCTGGATGGTTCGCTTCCCCTTTGGTCCGGATGACATGATGTCGAATATTTCCAAAAACAATTTGAAATGTGAAGTCGCCAGACCACTTTTCCACTTTGCATCAGTCCATCTTAGATGATCTCAGGACCAGAGAAGCCGGTGGCATTTCTGGATGTTGTTGATAAATGGCTTTTGCTTTGCATACTAAAGCTTTAACTTGCACTTACAGATGTAGCGACGAACTGTATTTGGTGACATTGGCTTTCTGAAGTGTTCCTGAGCCCAAGCGGTGATATCCTTTAGAGATTGATGTCGGTTTTTAATACAGAGCTGTCTGAGGGATCGAAGGTCACGGTCATTCAATGTTGGTTTCCGGCCATGCCGCTTACATAGAGTGATTTCTCCAGATTCTCTGAACCTTTTGATGATATTATGGACCAGAGATGTTGAAATCCCTAAATTTCTTGCAATTGCAGTTTGAGAAACGTTGTTCTTAAACTGTTTGACTATTTGCTCACGCAGTTGTGGACAAAGGGGTGTACCTCACCCAAACCTTTCTTGTGAAAGACTGAGCATTCTTTGGGAAGCTGTTTTTATACCCAATCATGGCACTCACCTGTTCCCAATTAGCCTGCACACCTGTAGGATGTTCCAAATTTGTGTTTGATGTGCATTCCTCAACTTTATTAGTATTTTTTGCCCCCTTTCCCAACTTTTTCATCACGTGTTGCTGGCATCAAATTCTAAAGTTAATGATTATTTGCAAAATAAAAATGTTTATCAGTTTGAACATCAAATATCTTGTCTTTGTAGCATATTCAACTGAATATGGGTTGAAAAGGATTTGCAATTCATTGTATTCTGTTTATATTTACATCTAACAATTTCCCAACTCATGGAAACGGGGTTTGTGTTTATATATATATATATATATATATATATATATATATATATATAGCTATGTATATATACGTATGTATATATGTATGTGTATATATATGTAAGAATACGTATACATATGTATATATGTAAATACATATATATGTATATATATATATACATATATATGTGGGTATATATATATACACAAGTTTTGATTTTCCTGAAGGAACTCTCCTGAAGGAATCAATACATTTCTATCTATCTATATATACACAATATAAAGTGTATATATATATATATATATATATATATATATATAAAAGAGTTGAGTTTATACCAACAAGTTTATACCAACAAGTTCTATTTTGGTTTCATCTGACCACATGACATTCTCCCAATCCTCTGCTGTATCATCCATGTATCCATTTTGGTATAAACTCAACTCGCCGTGTTTGGAGGAAGAAGAATACTGAGTTGCATCCCAAGAACACCATACCTACTGTGAAGCATGGGGGTGGAAACATCATGCTTTGGGGCTGTTTTTCTGCTAAGGGGACAATTGATCCGTGTTAAGGAAAGAATGAATGGGGCCATGTATCGTGAGATTTGGAGCCAAAACCTCCTTCCATCAGTGAGCGCTTTGAATGGTTGACAAAATACATAACTTACAAATAAATAATTTAAAATTCATACAATCGTGAATTCCTAGATTTTTTTTTCACATTCTGTCTCTCACAGTTGAAGTGTACCTGTGATGAAAATTACAGACATCTGTCATCATTTTAAGTGGGCGAACTTGCACAATCGCTGGCTGACTAAATACTTTTTTGCCTCACTGTATATACACATATATATGTATATAAACACACATATATACATACACACATTTATATATGTATGTGTGTATATATATGTGTGTGTGTGTGTATGTATGTATGTATATACACACACACATTCATATGTATACAAATATGTGTATATATATATATATACGGGCTTCACGGTGGAAGAGGGGTTAGTGCGTCTGCCTCACAATATGAAGTTCCTGCAATCCTGGGTTCAAATCCAGGCTCGGGATCTTTCTGTGTGGAGTTTGCATGTTCTCCCCGTGAATGCGTGGGTTCCCTCCGGGTACTCCGGCTTCCTCCCACTTCCAAAAACATGCACCTGGGGATAGGTTGATTGGCAACACTAAATTGGCCCTAGTGTGTGAACGTGAGTGTGAATGTTGTCTGTCTATCTGTGTTGGCCCTGCGATGAAGTGGCGACTTGTCCAGGGTGTACCCCGCCTTCCGCCCGATTGTAGCTGAGATAGGCGCCAGCGCCCCCCGCGACCCCGAAAGGGAATAAGCGGTAGAAAATGGATGGATGGATGGATGGATATATATATACGCAGTATATGTGTGTGTGTATATGTATATATATTTATATGTGTATATGTATGTATATATATATTTGTGTGTGTGTGTGTGTGTATATACACACACATTAATACATGTGTGTGTATATATATATATATATATATATATATATATATACATACATATATATGTCTTAGATTATCCAGAGAATAGTGCTCGATACTGTGGTAGAGCGCAATATATATGTTTCATGAGGGTTCCCTCAACTATAGGAGATTATCTCCTGAAAACATCATGAAACAATTCTGTAGAGATGAAGTAGTCTTGTGATTTTTTTCCCCCACACATACATAAACACATATATACAGTATATACAGTATATATATATACACATACATACACACACTCATTTAAGTGACCTGCCACTTAATTTTTGTCATTTATTTGACCTGCAAAAGTCTGGAGATGATAAATCACCTTTTGGTTCCATGTGTTCTTCCAATGTAAAACCAGGCTTCCTAATATCTTTGTATTGGTGTGTTGTCATGGTTACAGCAAGAAAAAGAGCTGGATGGTACCTTGATGTGCTTGCTGATGTCCACCTCGCACGGCCTCAGGTTGCACAGCCGCGACTCCTTCACCGGCTCGCAGCGCTCGTTGGCGTTGGAGACCCTCAGCGACAGGCCGCGGCCGCAGGTCTTGGAGCACGGACTCCAGGAAGTGGTCTGGCTCACGCAGTTCTTGTGCCAGCTGCTCAGCTCAGCAGGGGGGGCTTTGAAGACCAGGAGAAGTTCAAGTGGGTGAAATGATTGTACAGAAAAGCAGCATGCTAACATTAACATGCTAACTCTTTTCAGCTTAATGTCCCAGAATCACATGCTAACAGGTCGCATGCTAACTTTTTTTCCCCCTATTTTGCAGCCGTACAACTCTCAATCATATAACTTGACACTTGCTAAGTGCTCTTATGCTAACCTTTTCTTAGCCAATTTGGCAATGTACAACTTAGAATCATATCACTTAGGACTAACACATGCTAACTGCTGGTATGCTAACTTTTTTTTAGCTAAGTTTGAACCTGTACAACTCAATCATCTAACTTGACACCTGCTAACTGTTAGCATGCTAAAGTTTGTAGCCCTTTTCAGCCAATTTTGCAGCTGTACAAAACAATCATATCACTTAGGACTGACACTTGCTAACTGTTAGCATGCTAAAGTTTCTAGGCAATTTTGCAGCCGTGCAACTCAGAATCATATCACATGGCACTTGACAGCTACTAACAGTTAGCATGCTGACTTGTTTTTAGCCAATGTTGTGTACACCTACAAAATTAGCTAAAAACAAAGAGTTAGCAACTTACATTTATATAACTTGGTACTTGACACCTAACGGTCAGCATGCTACCTTAAGTATGCAAACTTTTTAGCCAATTTTGCAGCTGTACAACTCAGATTCATACGACTTGCTACTTGACTCCTGCTAACCGTTAGCAAGCTAACTTTTTTTAAAGTCAATTTTGCAGTCATACAACTCACATTCATATAAATTGCTACTTGACACCTACTAACTGTAAGCATTCTAACTTTTTTTAAAGTCTATTTTACAGTAATACAACTCCAAATCATAACTTGCTACTTGACATATTGCAACTGCGAACATGCTAAAACATTTTGTTTGCCATATTGTAGGCATACAACAGAATCATATAATATGCCACTTGACACCTGGTAGCTGCTAGCATAATAACTCAAGTATGCAAACTTCTTTTTAACCAATGTTCAAGCTGTACAACTCAGAATCATAACTTGCTACTTGACTCCTGCTAACATGCTAACTTTTTTTTTATAAGTCTATTTTGCAGTCATACAACTCCGAATTACATAACTTGCTACTTGACAACTGCAAACGTGCTAACTTTTTGTTTTTGGCCATATTGTAGGCGTACAACAGAATCATATAAATTGCTACTTGACACCTGCTAGCGTGCTAGCAGGTGCTAACTTTTTTTGCCAATTTTGCAGCTGTACAACTCAGAATCATAACTTGCTACTTGTCTGCTGCTAGCATGCTAACTTTCATTAAAAGTCTATTTTGCAGTCATACAACTCCAAATCATATAACTTGCTACTTGACACCTGCTAACTTAAGCATGTAAACTCTTTTAGCCAATTTTGCAGCGGTACAACTCAGAATCTTAACTTGCTACTTGACTCATGCTCGCATGCTAACTTTTTTTTTTATAAAAGTCTATTTTGCAGTCATACAACTCCGAATCATATAACTTGCTGCTTGACACCTGCTAACTGCGAGCATGCTAACTTTTTTTTAGCCAATTTTGCGGCTGTAGAACTCCATATCATATAACTTGCTACTTGACACCTGCTAACTGCTAGCATGCAAACTTTTTTTTGCCAAATTTGCAGCTGTACAACTCCAAATCATACAACTTGACACCTGCTAACTGCGAGCATGCTAAACATTTTTTGCCAATTTTGCAGCTGTACAACTCATATAACTTGCCAACTGCTAGCATGCTAACTTAAGTATGCAAACTTTTTTAAGCCAATTTTGCAGCTGTACAACTCAAAACCATAACTTGCTACTTTTCTGCTGCTAGCAGGCTAACTTTAATTTAAAGTCTATGTGCAGTCATACAACTCCGAATCATATAACTTGCTACATGACACCTGCTAGCTGAGAGCATGCTAACTTTTTATCCGCCAATTTTGCAGCTGTACAACTCAGAAAAATAACTTGCTACTTCACTCCTGCTAGCATGTTAACTTTTTTTTTAGAAAATATATTTTGCAGTCATACAATTTCCGAATCATATAACTTGCTACTTGACACCTGCTAGCATGCTAACTTAAGTAAGCAAACTTTTAGCCAATTTTGCAGCTGTACAACTCCGAATCATACAACTTGACACCTGCTAATTGCGAGCATGCTAATTTTTTGGGGACAATTTTGCAGCTGTACAACTTTGAATCATACAACTTGACACCTGCTAATTGCGAACATGCTATTTTTTTTTGCCAGTTTTGCAGCTGTACAACTTCAAATCATACAACTTGACACCTGCTAATTGCGAGCTTGCTAAATGTTTTTAGCCAATTTTGCAGCTGTACAACTCCGAATCATACAACTTGACATCTGCTAATTGCGAGCATGCTAATTTTTTTTTTGCCAATTTTGCAGCTGTACAACTCTGAATATTACAACTTGACACCTGCTAATTGCAAGCATGCTAATTTTTTTTGCCAATTTTGCAGCTGTACAACTCCGAATCATACAACTTGACACCTGCTAATTGCGAGCATGCTAAAAAATTTTTTGCCAATTTTGCAGCTGTACAACTCAGAATCATATAACTTGCCAACTGCTAGCATGCTAACTTAAGTATGCAAACTCTTTTAGCCAATTTTGGAGCTGCATAACTCAGAATAATAACTCGCTACTTGACTCCTGCTAGCATGCTATTTTTTTTAAAGTCTATTTTGCAGTCATACAACTCTGAATCATATAACTTGCTACTTGACACCTGCTAACTGCGAGCATGCTAACTTTTTTTTAGCCAATTTTGCAGCTGTACAACTCCGAATCATAACTTGCTACTTGACTCCTGCTAGCATGCTAACTTTTCTTTTAAAATTCAATTTTGCGGTCCGAATCATATAACCTGCTACTTGACACCAGCTAACTGAGAGCATGCTAACTTTTTTTAGCCAACTTTGCAGCCCAACCTCGATGGCTTTGATGTAATGCTGCTTGCAGACACTAGGATTCATAAAGTCACGCCGTGCCGCCGTCTCTCCTACCATCTATGGCGTGTCGCGGCGCCGTCTTGCGCCCCCTCCTGGGCTCGTCGCAGATCCACTGCTCGCAGCACTGCCCGTGCACTTTGACCCGGCGGGGTCTCTGGCACCAGACGCGGGGCGGCCGCGACTCGGTGCAAAGCGGCACGCAGCCGATGGCGCCGTTGACGCACACGCACTGGTACTTGCAGCTAGGCTGGAAGCTCTTGCCGTTGCCGTAGATAACGCCATCGTGCTCGCAGCCCGTGCCCACCATGTCTATGTTTCGGTTAGAAAACACAAATAACCTTCATAAACATGACATGACTTGCATAAATAACAGTGTTTTAAAAAAATATGTAATGGCTGCAGTTCACTTAAAGGCCACATGAGGGTGCTCAACTAATAATTGACTATAGATCTCAATAGAACTCTTCAAAATGAAATAATAAGCACAGGCATTATTTAGCGAGGTGATAAATCCAAACACAACTACTAATAACAAAATACAGTCGTCTCTGGCCTGGTGAACACAATAAATCGAACATTTTCAATGTTTGTATATATATAAAAAAAAAAATTTCATGAACTTGTAAATGAGACACTAGTGATTTAGGGCTATATAAGTAAACATTGATTGATTGATTGATGTATGTCTAAACATAATTAGAGCCTGAACATCCATCCATGTTCTACAGCTTATTAACTTTGGGGTCGCTGGGGGCACTCGTGCCCTTTTTAGCGACAACCGGGCGGGAGGCGGTGTACACCCTGGACAAGTCGCCCTCTCATCGCAAGGCCATGAAACATGAAATCCAATCCACGTTATTTATATAGCACATTTAAACAACAAAATGTTTCCAAAGTGCTGCACAACAATTTTAAAAACCATATTCAAATACTCTGAGGTGGTGACTTGTCCAGGGTGTACGCCGCCTTCCGCCCGATTGTAGCTGAGATAGGTGCCAGCGACCCCATAAAAGGGAATAAGCAGTAGGAAATGGATGGATGGATACCCTGAGCTCCACCAATGACTGAGTAAAAACAAAAAATAAAATAAAAATACATATAAAACCAATATAAAATAACAGCCACAAGTAGCCTCGGGGAATCGTCAACCGGCCACGACATGAAATTCAGCGCATCCTGCATTGTCATTCCACAAAGACTCACCAATGTGGAGACAAAGTTCATGTCGCGGTGAAGATAGCACCAACATTAACCGCCATGTTGTTAGCATTGTTCATACTTTAAAGGCCTACTGAAATGAGATGTTCTTATTTAAACGGGGATAGCAGGTCCATTCTATGTGTCATACTTGATCATTTGGCGATATTGCCATATTTTTGCTGAAAGGATTTAGTAGAGAACATCCACGATAAAGTTTACAACTTTTGGTGCTGATAAACAAGCCTTGCCTGTACCGGAAGTAGCAGACGATGTGCGCGTGACGTCACGGGTTGTGGAGCTCCTCACGTCTGAACATTGTTTACGATCATGGACACCAGCAGCGAGAGCGATTCGGACCGAGAAAGCGACATTTTCCCCATTAATTTGAGCGTGAATGAAAGATTCGTGGATGAGGAAAGTGAGAGTGAAGGACCAGAAAAAAAATTAAATAAAGACTATACAGTGGGAGCGATTCAGATGTTATTAAACAAATTTACTAGGATAATTCTGAAAAATCCTTTATCTGCTTATTGTGTTACTAGTGTTTTAGTGAGATTATATGGTTGTACCTGTACAACCTGAAGGTCGGCCCCACACCTTTCTTCTGCACCAGTCGACGGGTGGTGGCGATGCCCATCTCTTCCCTTCGCAAGGGACCCTCTTCGAAACACAATCTTTCGAAATGATTGCTGCATAATACACTGTACTTTGTGTGTGTGGTCCAATCCAACCCTGATCTCTTGACCGCTCTGTTCCATAGTAAAGCTTCACCGTCATCTTTCTGGAATGTAAACAATGAAACACCGGCTGTGTTTGTGTTGCTAAAAGGCGGCCGCAATACACCGCTTCCCACCTACAGCTTTCTTCTTTGACGTCTCCATTATTCATTGAACAAATTGCAAAAGATTCAGCAACACATCAGTCCATTATATTGTGGAATTATGCGATGAAAATTGACGACTTACAGCTGGGAACAGTGCTGGAACAAAATGTCCTCTACAATGCGTGATGTCACGCGCACTCGTCGTCGTACTGCAACGTTTCAGCAGGATACTTCTGCGCAAAATTTAAAATTGTAATTTAGTAAACTAAAAAGGCCGTATCGGCATGTGTTGCAATGTTAATATTTCATCATTGATATATAAACTATCAGACTGCGTGGTCGCTAGTAGTGGCTTTCAGTAGGCCTTTAAACGCACACAGAAGTCGTGTTTACTGACTATCTTTAGTGTTCGCCACAAATACTGCACGGTACCACTTAAATATATCATTAGGACTTCATTTACCACTTCATTTAGATAAGCAAAAAAAAAATAAAAGTAGCATTTATGCTTTGGATGTATTAATGTTATTTAAATTTGTGACGTAAAGGTGGTGAGAAAAATACATAAACATTCTGATACAAAACATGGAAATTGTACTACTATCAAATATATTAATGAAAGAAATACTCTAAATATATTATGAAACCCCGATTTACAAACTTAATAGGTTCTTGAACATTGTTACATGCTTACATATATACATATATATATATATACATATATATATATATACACACACTGTATATACTGTGTGGTTTCCCTTTCTTCTCTATGTCTAAGTCCACAGCAATTCCCTCCTTTCTTGGCAAAGAGAGGGTTGGTGATTTGGGGTTCCACTTTATATTAATCATTAAAACCAGAAATATTATGTCACTATGACAGCCAGACCTCCGCCAAGGCCAATGAAATGCTAGTGAGTTTGTGTGACACTCCAGAGGAAGTAGCCATGTTGTGAACTGACAAGCAAGACGTCCTTGGCGGAGGTAATGAAGGAGACAGTGTTAGAGTGGACACTTACATGCACAAACGCCCTTTTCGTACCTCGGCTTGTCCGAGCTGTAGTCGCAGTACAGCCCCTTGTGGTGGTCGCACGTGTCCGCCTCGTTGCACACCTCGCCCACCTGCCGGGCACACGCCTTGCAGCAGTCGCAGCCGTCCGTCAGGAGGCTCACGCCCGGCGGGCAGGCGGGGGGCCGGGCGGGACACTGGCAAGGCCACTTGCAGTACTGGGTGCGGTTGTACGGCTCGGTGGACGGGACGGCCGGGGACAGCTGGGCGGCCGTGGAGGCCGGCGGCATGGCAGTGGAATTCTGGGAGTTGGCCTGTAATGAGGAAGGTGGAAAACTTGAAGCAAATACATTATACGTACCAATTATTTATATATATATATATATATATATATATATATATATATATACATATGTAGGTGTGGGAAAAAATCACAAGACTACTTCATCTCTACAGAACTGTTTCATGAGGGGTTCCCTCAATCATCAGGAGATTTTAATGGAAGCATTCACATACAATTTATATAGGGCACAGAGTGGGTGGGTACAAGCAGGCGTAGGGTGTGGTGATTGGCTCATGTGTTACCTAGGAGGTGTTTCCGTCTGTGGCGGCATGTTGAAATGATTTCACTGCGCTTGTTGAGGGATGATAGATCTGGATGATATATAATAAACAGTTTCTCTTTTAAGCATAGGTTGCATCTTTTATTACCACTGTTGTAAGGTGTGCTGGATGCAAGAATTTGCCATGTTATTGAATGTTCAACATTATTGTCTTTGAGGTTCCAAATGTGTTTGCTGAGTTCTGTAGAATTCCGCAAAGTCTGGTTTCTATATATATATATACACACACGCACACATATATGTGTGTGTGTGTGTGTGTATATATATATATATGTATACATACACATATATATATACACACACATATATATATTGATATGTATATTTACACACTCGTATACACATATACATATATATATAGAGACACACACACGAGTGTGTATATATATACACATACATATATAAATACACATACACACATATATATATACATGTACACACACACACATGTATATATATAAATGTATATATATACATATGTGTATATATATTGATATATACACACATGTATATACTTATATATACACCTGTATATACACACACATACATACTGTGGATATACATATATACACACACATATATATATACAGACACACGCATATATATCTATATATATATATATATATAAACACATATATATAGACACACACATATATATATGTAAACACACCATATATATACATATTCACTACACACCCATATATAATATATATACATATATACCTGTATATACACACACACATATATATACACATACACAAATATACATACATATATTTATATATATATATACACACACACAATGTATGTATATATATATATATATATACATACAAAAACACATATATAATTTATTTACACTAATATATAATATATACATATATAATATATATATATATACACATATATATAAATGATAAATGGGTTGTACTTGTATTGCGCTTTTCTACCTTCAAGGTACTAAAAGCACTTTGACGTTACTTCCACATTTACCCATTCACACACTGATAGAGGGAGCTGCCATGCAAGACCCTAACCAGCACCTATCAGGAGCAAGGGTGAAGTGTCTTGCTCAGGAGACAACGGACATGACGAGGTTGGCACTAGGTGGGGATCGAACCAGAGACCCTCAGGTTGCACACGGCCGCTCTCCCACTGCGCCACACCGTATATTATATATATATATATGTGTGTGTGTATATATATATATATATATACACATATATATTATGTGTGTGTGTGTATATATATATATATATATATATATACACACATATACATACATATATAAAATGTATTAATGGCTACTTTATAGTATATTATGTAAACTATATATGCAATACATATCCACCGTATCATTTTATGCAACCTGCCACATAATTTATTGTGGCCCGCATCATCAGTGTATGTTGAATACACCATCATTAAACGTGTCCCCTGTCGTTATTTAAGTAGCCCACCACACTATTTTATTGGGTCTGCCACATTATTTAACATCATTTAGACGGGTCAAATGCAGAGGATAATCATTGGAAAGAAATGTAATACGGCCCACGTCATTATTTATGCAGCCCACAACATCATCTCATCGTTAAGTGGCCCACCACATAATTGTATGTGGTCCACCACATTATTCAATTTAACCCACATCATCATGTATTTACTTCTTTACTACACCATCATTTAACGTGTTTCTTTTATTATTTAAGTGGCCCACCACACTATTTTATTGGGTCTGCCACGTTATTTAATATTGCCTGCATCATCGTTTAACGTTGACTGCACCATCATTTAATGCGGCCCACATCATTGTTCAAGCCTCATCATTAAGTGGTCCACCACATTAACATTGCCTGCGTCTTTATTCAATTTAACCTGCATCATCATTTATTGTGGCCCATGGCATTGTTTAATGTTGCCAGCAAAAATCATTTGATGTTCCACGTAATTTAATTTGAAAATGTTTTGACAGTATATGCAAATGTATCTACAGGGGCCTGAATACTTGCTAAAAAAAAGTAGCCCCAAAAAATGCCCGGTTGGCAAGGCTGACCCCTGCTGCTGCTTCTTCTTATTCTCTGGAAGACCAGAGAAGAAGCACGTTGCCATCTACTGTACGGAGTTGTAACCACAAGCTCCGTTCACAGTCAGTCCCGTTATAATGTGCTTATGAGCGAGGGCGAACAAGTTTATTCGTGGCGGGCCGAGTGTATGCCAGTGCATCACAACGTGAATAACAACTTACATAATATCCATTTGCGTGGAAGTGCTATGTTCTTTTAATGCCGCTTCTTAATTGTTTTCTTGAAGAAAAAGTACAATATTTAGAAAATCATAATGCCGCTGAGATAGGCTCCAGCATCCCCCACGAACCCAAAAGGGACAAGGGGTAGAAAATGGATGAAAAAAATGGGAACACAATTCAATTAAAAAAATCCACATTACTAACATTAAAGCGTCATCAGAAAAAAAGAATTCACATCCGAATCCCGATGCTTATCCACTCCACTACTGAATCTGATTCTGCCATTCAAAACCCCATAGAGATAATTGCTCATTTAGCACCACTTACAACGCTGTCATTGTGCCAGATTAATAGTCATATTTATCAAAACCACGTACTATTTAAGTCTATATTCTCGCCGCACCTTTTGTTTAAAGATATAAAGTCTAGACAACATTGTTTTTTTCCAAGTTAATGCCCATTTATTGTGTTTTGTTTACTTCCTCCATTAATACCAAAGCGGCAGAGCAGTTTTGAATGGGCTTCATTTGCTGTATGACAGGGGTGTCCAAACTTTTTCAGAGCAAGCGGGGGCCATTTTCATCATTTTTATTTTAAAAACCAATACATGTATAAAAAATATACATTCAGCCCTCCACTCTGTTATGAACCCGGGGACCCTAAAGGGTTTTGGTCCAAAAAAATATTAAAAATGTGTCATTATTCGGTATTATAATTTGTATTATTATGCAAGTTTTAAATCTCTAGGTCAACAGAAAAAAAAAAAGAGGAAAAAACACAAAATATGCAATATTTTCACCCAATAACTTTTTTAGGAGGGAATATTTGAGATTATATAATGATTGGAGCCTGAATTTGGGATTTTGATTCATTATTATTTTTGAGCAATGACACTTAAAAACAAATCACACAAAAATAATTGGGGATCCAAAAGTGTCCTGCTAATTAAAGTGTTAAAAAATTAATTATTTATTATTAATTCCTCCTCTCTAAGGTTCTCATAGTCATCATTGTCACTGACGTCCCACTGGGTGTGAGTTTTCCTTGCCCTTATGTGGGCCTACTGAGGATGTTGTGGTGGTTTGTGCAGCCCTTTGAGACACTAGTGATTTAGGGCTATATAAGTAAACATTGATTGATTGAATTATATATTTTTTTTACTGTTTACTTTTAGCACAATAATCTTATTTATTTATTTATTTGGTTTTGAAAAACAGAGGGTTTTTTTGGGTTGGTGCATTAATTGTAAGTGTATCCTGTGTTTTTTATGTTGATTTAATAATAATAAAAAATTATTCTGCGGCATGGTCCCAATCGAGCCGCGGCCCGGTGGTTGGGGACCACTGCTTTAACTCAAATTTTGTCGTTTTGTTTTTTTATTTACTCACACCGGATTATTTATAGTAAATACAAATCTTTACACAACTCATAAAATATATATTTTTCATCTAATCACAAACCCACTTAAACTGCCCGTTTTGTTGTGTCTTTTATGCACACACTTAAATCTACTTGAAGGCTGCTTTATCTCTGTTAATTGGTTCCAGGACTGGAATTGAAGTATAAAATGGACAAGTCTATTTCTTATAGGCAGTGCATGACAACTTTCTAAATTGAGTGTTTAAGACAGGGGTGTCCAAACTTTTCCCACAGAGGGCCGCACACGGAAATATTTAAGCATGCGGGGGCCATTTTGATATTTTTCATTTTCAAACCATAATAAAATATATGGATTTTTTTTTTTTAATCCTTAGGGCTCCTGGGGAGCATAGAGGGTCTCAGTCACTAAAATGTTAAAAATAAGTCAATTATTATTATTTCTTATTTAATGCTTATAGTAAATCTCTATATGAACTTGAGGTTGATATAAAGTCAAACAAATAAGGTTTTATGCCTTTTCTGTCAAAGACAACTTTGTTTTTTATAGTAAAACTGAAATATGCAGTATTTAGATAGATAGTACTTTATTGAGAGTTCCTTTATTTAGCAATTAAAGCCCTCAAAGATCAATAATGCAGGACACCATTGATTTGAATTATTTAATATTTTTGAGTAATCACAGTGAAAAGCTAAATAAAATCCTACTAAATATATTTGAGATCCAAAAGGTTCCCCACTCATAAAGTGATGCATTTTTATTAGTTATTTTTTTTACTTTTAACACTTAAACTTCAAGATCAACTTCCGATATATCTGTCGATTTTAAGTTTGAACTATTATTTTGTTTGTTTTATGCTCTTTTGTCAAAACTTTGATGTTTTATACGGCAACCACACAACATATGCAATATTTTTTCCACATAAAACCTTTTAAAGTGATCATTTTTAAGTAATAATTCATTATAACATATATTTTTTGTCCTTTTTATTTTTTAGTAATGGAATAAAAAGAAAATAAAGACAAAAGGAACAAAAAAAACTGCCTGCATGGCAGCTTTGTGTCAACATTGCCACTTTTTCTCATTAAATTTCACTTCATTCCACTTTCTTTAAATATTTTCATTTTTGCAATACTATCAATTTTACAATTTTTGCAGAATGTGTGGCGGGCCGGTAAATATTAGCTTCGGACCACACTTTGGACACCCCTGTATTAAGACTAAAAAAAAAGGCCACAACATGACTGCATTGCAGCGATATGAAAAACTGAACCGGGGGCCAGCCTGTAGTTTCCTGTCGCCCCCTGGACACAACTCATGATGGACGAGCGTTTAAATGAAGATTCTTTGACGTGTCGCTCACATAAAGAACTCCAATTACTCGCCGTGAGACGCAGTACACGAGATGGCCACACGGGGTCGCCAAAGACAGCCTGTAACACGGCTGATCCTCAGTACTAGCAATCAATCATCGTGTGACGGATTATTACACTTTTATAAACAACCGCATCAAAAGTTTTAAAATAAATTATTTTTCAGATGTTCCCACCTGTTGAATCCCGACTGCGGTTAGAATCCACAAGAGGAGCCAACTCATCCCTGGTGCCAGCAGTCCACAGCCTCCTCCAGCATCTCAGCGCCAACTGCCAGCACCACAACTGCAGACCTGTTCTAAGTCCACCAGGACACGCCCCTTTTCTCTGGCCACCTCCTCCTCGCCTCCTAAAACTCCTCCCCCTGGAGTCCAAGGCACGGTAGTTCCAGACCCCAATTATAACTATTTTCAACCTAAAAGTCATGAGTATTGATACTTGGCGCCATATTAGCAATATGCTAACTTTTTTTATGTTAGCATACTAACGTTTTACACCGGTATATCAGCCTATTTTATTATGTTTATTAAATCTAAAATCATGGCTTTGATACTGTATACAAACTTTTCCAAAGTTATCATGCTAACATTTTATGCTAGTATTTTAGCAAATGCTATTCTTTTGAATCTAAAAGTCATGGGTTTGGAACCTTAGCGACATGTTATGTTAGCATGCTAATGTTTTACACTGGTATATTAGCTTATTTTATTATTTTAAATCTAAAATCATGGCTTTTGATATTTAGTGCCATCTTAGAAGTATACAAACTTTTCCTAATGTATCGTACTAATGTTAGCATGCTAAAATTTTATGCTAGTATTTTAGCTAATGCTATTCTTTTGAACCTAAAAGTCATGGATTTGGATACTTGGCGCCATCTTAGCAGTACGCTAACTTTTCTTATGTTAGCATGTTACCATTAACATGCTAACGGTTTACACTGGTATATTAGCTTATTTTATTTTGTTAAATCTAAAATCATGGCTTTTGGTACTTAGAAAAGTTTATATATTTCTAAGATGGCACTAAGTCATCATACTAATGTTAGCATGCTAACATTTAATGCGAGTATTTCAGCTAATGCTATTCATTTGAACCCAAAAATTATGGGTTTGAATACTTTGCGCCATCTTAGTATTACGCTAACTTTTCTTATGTTATCATACTAATATTAGCATGCTAATGTTGTACACCAGTATATTAGCTTACTTTATTATGTTAGATCTAAAATCATGGCTCTTGATACTTGGTGCCATCTTAGAAGTATACAAACTTTTCCTAAGTTATCATACTTATGTTAGCATACTAACATTTTATGTTAGTATTTTAGCTAATGCCATTCTTTTGAATCTAAAAGTCATGGGTTTGGAATGTTAGCGACATCTTATGTTAGCATGCTAACGTTTTACACTGGTATATTAGCTTATTTTAATATGTTAAATCTAAAATCATGCCTTTTGATACTTAGTGCCATCTTAGAAGTATACAAACTTTTCCAAAGTTATCATACTAATGTTAGCATGCTAATATTTTATACTAGTATTTTAGCAAATGCTATTCTTTTGAATCTAAAAGTCATGGGTTTGGAATCTTAGCGACATTTTATGTTAGCCTGCTAATGTTTTACACTGGTATATTAGCTTATTTTATTATGTTAGATCTAAAATCATGGCTCTTGATACTTGGTGCCATCTTAGAAGTATACAAACTTTTCCTAAGTTATCATAGTTATGTTAGCATACTAACATTTTATGTTAGTATTTTAGCTAATGCCATTCTTTTGAATCTAAAAGTCATGGGTTTGGAATGTTAGCGACATCTTATGTTAGCATGCTAACGTTTTACACTGGTATATTAGCTTATTTTAATATGTTAAGTCTAAAATCATGCCTTTTGATACTTAGTGCCATCTTAGAAGTATACAAACTTTTCCAAAGTTATCATACTAATGTTAGCATGCTAATATTTTCTACTAGTATTTTAGCAAATGCTATTCTTTTGAATCTAAAAGTCATGGGTTTGGAATCTTAGCGACATTTTATGTTAGCATGCTAATGTTTTACACTGGTATATTAGCTTATTTTATTATGTTAAATCTAAAATCATGCCTTTTGATACTTAGTGCCATCTTAGAAGTATACAAACTTTTCCAAAGTTAGCATGCTAGTATTTTAGCAAATGCTATTCTTTTGAATCTAAAAGTCATGGGTTTGGAATCTTAGCGACATTTTATGTTAGCATGCTAATGTTTTACACTGGTATATTAGCTTATTTTATTATGTTAAATCTAAAATCATGGCTTTTGATACTTAGTGCCATCTTAGAAGTATACAAACTTTTCCTAATGTATCATACTAATGTTAGCATGCTAAAATTTTATGCTAGTATTTTAGCTAATGCTATTCTTTTGAACCTAAAAGTCATGGATTTGGATACTTGGCACCATCTTAACAGTACGCTAACTTTTCTTATGTTAGCATGTTACCATTAACATGCTAATGGTTTACACTAGTGTATTAGCTTATTTTATTATGTTAAATCTAAAATCATGGCTTTTGGTACTTAGAAAAGTTTGTATATTTCTAAGATGGCACTAAGTCATCATACTAATGTTAGCATGCTAACATTTAATGCTAGTATTTCAGCTAATGCTATTAATTTGAACCCAAAAATTATGGGTTTGAATACTTTGCGCCATCTTAGTATTACGCTAACTTTTCTTATGTTATCATATTAATATTAGCATGCTAATGTTTTACACTGGTATATTAGCTTATTTTAATATGTTAAATTTAAAATCATGCATTTTGATACTTAGATCCATCTTAGAAGTATACAAACTTTTCCAAAGTTATCATACTAATGTTAGCATGCTAATATTTTATGCTAGTATTTTAGCAAATGCTATTCATTTGAATCTAAAAGTCATGGGTTTGGAATCTTAGCAACATTTTATGTTAGCATGCTAATGTTTTACACTGGTATATTAGCTTATTTTATTATGTTAAATCTAAAATCATGGCTTTTGATATTTAGTGCCATCTTAGAAGTATACAAACTTTTCCAAAGTTATCATTCTAATGTTAGCATGCTAGTATTTTAGCAAATGCTATTCTTTTGAATATAAAAGTCATGGGTTTGGAATCTTAGCGACATTTTATGTTAGCATGCTAATGTTTTACACTGGTATATTAGCTTATTTTATTATGTTAAATCTGAAATCATGGCTTTTGATATTTAGTGCCATCTTAGAAGTATACAAACTTTTCTTAATTTATCATATTAATGTTAGCATGCTAAAATTTTATGCTAGTATTTTAGCTAATGCTATTCTGGTTTGGATACTTGGCGCCATCTTAGCAGGACGCTAACTTTTTTTATGTTAGCATGTTACCATTAACATGCTAATGGTTTACACTAGTGTATTAGCTTATTTTATTGTTAAATCTAAAATCATGGCTGTTGGTACTTGGAAAAGTTTGTATATTTCTAAGATGGCACTAAGTCATCATACTAATGTTGTAATGCTAACATTCAATGCTAGTATTTCAGCTAATGCTATTAATTTGAACCCAAAAATTATGGGTCTGAATACTTTGCGCCATCTTAGTATTACGTTAACTTTTCTTATGTTATCATACTAATATTAGCATGCTAATGTTTTACACCAGTATGTTAGCTTATTTTATTATGTTAGATCTAAAATCATGGCTCTTGATACTTGGTGCCATCTTAGAAGTATGCCAACTTTTTTTATGTTAGCATGTTACCATTAGCATGCTAATGTTTTACACCGGTATATTAGCCTATTTTATTATGTTTATTAAATCTAAAATCATGGCTTTGATACTGTATACAAACTTTTCCAAAGTTATCATACTAATGTAAGCATGCTAAAATTTAATGCTAGTATTTTAGCTAATGCTATTCTTTTGAATCTAAAAGTCATGGGTTTGGAATCTTAGCGACATTTTATTTTAGCATGCTAATGTTTTACACTGGTATATTAGCTTATTTTATTATGTTAAATCTAAAATCATGGCTTTTGATACTTAGTGCCATCTTAGAAGTATACAAACTTTTCTTAATTTATCATATTAATGTTAGCATGCTAAAATTTTATGCTAGTGTTTTAGCTAATGCTATTCTTTAGAACCTAAAAGTCATGGGTTTGGATACTTGGCGCCATCTTAGCAGTACGCTAACTTTTCTTATGTTAGCATGTTACCATTAACATGCTAATGGTTTACACTAGTGTATTAGCTTATTTTATTGGTAAATCTAAAATCATGGCTGTTGCTCCTTAGAAAAGTTTGTATATTTCTAAGATGGCACTAAGTCATCATACTAATGTTGGAATGCTAACATTCAATGCCAGTATTTCAGCTAATGCTATTAATTTGAACCCAAAAATTATGGGTTTGATTACTTTGCGCCATCTTAGTATTACGTTAACTTTTCTTATGTTATCATACTAATATTAGCATGCTAATGTTTTACACCAGTATGTTAGCTTATTTTATTATGTTAGATCTAAAATCATGGCTCTTGATACTTGGTGCCATCTTAGAAGTATGCCAACTTTTTTTATGTTAGCATGTTACCATTAGCATGCTAATGTTTTACACCGGTATATTAGCCTATTTTATTATGTTTATTAAATCTAAAATCATGGCTTTGATACTGTATACAAACTTTTCTAAAGTTATCATACTAATGTTAGCATGCTAACATTTTATGCTAGTATTTTCGCTAATGCTATTCTTTTGAATCTAAAAGTCATGGGTTTGGAATCTTAGCGACATCTTATGTTAGCATGCTAATGATAACATGCTATGGTTTTTCACTGGTATATTAGCTTATTTTAATATGTTAAATCTAAAATCATGCCTTTTGATACTTAGTGCCATCTTAGAAGTATACAAACTTTTCCTAATGTATCATACTAATGTTAGCATGCTAAAATTTAATGGTAGTATTTTAGCTAATGCTATTCTCTTGAACCTAAAAGTCATGGGTTTGGATACTTGGCGCCATCTTAGCAGTACGCTAACTTTTCGTATGTTTGCATGCTCGTGATAACATGCTAACGTTTTACACCGTATTTTATTATGTTAAATCTAAAATCATGGCCTTTGATACTTAGGAAAAGTTTGTATATTTCTAAGATGGCACTAAGTCATCATACTAATGTTAACATGCTAACATTCATTGCTAGTATTTCAGCTAATGCTATTAATTTGAACCCAAATATTATGGGTTTGAATACTTTGCGCCATCTTCGTATTACGCTAAGTTTTCTTATGTTATCATACTAATATTAGCATGTTACCATTAGCATGCTAATGTTTTACACCGGTGTATTAGCTTATTTTATTATGTTAGATCTAAAATCATGGCTCTTAATACTTGGTGCCATCTTAGAAGTATAAAAACTTGCCCTAAGTTATCATACTTATGTTAGCATACTAACGTTTTATGCTAGTATTTTAGCTAATACTATTCTTTTGAACCTAAAAGTCATGGGTTTGGGTACTTGGCGCCATCTTTGCAGTACGCTAACTTTTCTTATGTTAGCATACTAGGGATAACATTGCTAATGTTTTACACTGGTATATTAGCTTATTTTATTATGTTTATTAAATCTAAAATCATGGCTTTTGATACTTGGTGCCTGCTCAGAAGTATACAAACTTTTCCTAAGTCATCATACTAATGTTAGCTTGCTAACAATTTATGCTAGTATTTTAGCTAATGCTATTCTTTTAAACCTAAAAGTCATGGGTTTGGGTACTTGGCGCCATCTTTGCAGTACGCTAACTTTTCTTATGTTAGCACACTAGTGGTAAAATTGCTAATGTTTAACTCTGGTGTATTAGCTTATTTTATTATGTTAAATCTAAAATCATGGCTTTTCGATACTTAGTGCCATCTTAGAAGTATACAAAGTTTTCCTATGTTACTATAGTTATGTTATCATGCTAACATTTTGTACTAGTATTTTAGCTAATGGTATTCTTTTGAACCTAAAAGTCATGGGTTTGGAATCTTAACCACATCTTACGTTAGCCTGCTAATGGTAACATGCTAACATTTTACACTGGTATATTACCTTTTTTTATTATGTTAAATCTAAAATCATGGCTCTTGATACTTATGCTATCTCAGAAGTATACAAACTTTTCCTAAGTCATCATACTAATGTTAGCATGCTAACATTTTATGCTAGTGTTTCAGCTAAAGCTATTGATTTGAACCCAAAAATCATGTATTTGAATACTCTGCTCTATCTTATTATTATGCTAAGTTTTCTTATATTATCATGCTAATATTAGCATGTCACCATTAGAATGCTAATGTTTTACACTAGTCTATCATCTTATTTTGCCAGTTTGAAACCAAAATCATGGCTTTTGCTACTTGGCGCCGTCTTAGACGTACAGTAACTTTTCTCATGTTATTATGCTAACATTAGCATGCTAACGTCTCATGTTTATTTTGACCATTTAAACCTTATTTGATTGGTTTTGAGACTTTTCGCAATCCTGCAAGTATGCTAACTGTTTCTTTTACAACAAACCATTAGCATTAGCATGCTAACATTTTAACTAGCTTTTTAAAATTTTTTTTTAGCTTAAATCGATCTAAGGCCAGCGGTTCACAGCACAGATTTCAGGACCATCTAGTATCATTAACATATGTGCATCTACTGGGGGTGTGCCTCTGCTGTCTTTAAAAAACTAGTGTTTCCAACTTTAATCAAGGTTCCTTGAATGCGCCACAATTATGTGTCATTAAATACAAAAGCGCAACATTTTAGCTCACTTTAAGCTAAAAATCATGGCTTTTGATACTTGCCGTCATATTAGAAGTATGCAAACTTATTTTATGAGCATGCTATTATTAGCATGCTAACATTTTATGCTACCGTTTCAGCCAATTGTGTTGGTTTAAAGCTAAAAAAATCATTGATTACAATACTTGGCGCCATCTTAAAGGCCTACTGAAAGCCACTACTAGCGACCACGCAGTCTGATAGTTTATATATCAATGATGAAATATTAACATTGCAACACATGCCAATACGGCCGCTTTAGTTTACTAAATTACAATTTTAAATTTCGCACGGAAGTATCATGCTAAAACGTCGCGGTATGATGATGCGTGCGTGTGACGTCACGGATTGTAGCGGAAATTTTGTTCCAGCATAGTTGCAAGCTATAAGTCGTCAGCTTTAATTGCTTAATTATACAGTATTCTGGACATCTGTGTTGCTGAATCTTTTGCAATTTGTTCAATGAATAATGGAGACGTCAAAGAAGAAAGATGTAGGTGGGAAGCGGTGTATTGCGGCTGCCTTTAGCAACACAAACACAGCCGGTGTCTGCTTGTTTACATTCCCGAAGCTGAAGCTTTACTATGGAACAGAGCGGTCAAACAAACATGGTTCTCTACCACATGTCAACCGGCAGGTTTTGGTGAGAAAATTGTGGTAAAAAGTCGGCTCTTACCGTAGACATGAGCGGAGCTTGCGTCGTTCCTCGTGCACCTGTCAAAGAGGCAGCTGCGGACTGTCTTGCCTCCTCCGACCGGCCACCCCCGAACGTGGAATGCTTCCAGCGTCCAGGAGGGGTAAAAAAAAAGCTCAACCCGGCCCGACCGGCTGCCTTCCGCTTCGCTTCGTCGAGAAACGTGGCTTCCCTCAAAGACACTGGTGGTCACCACACCCCTCCAACTTTCAGGTACGACTATATAATCTCACTAAAACACTAGTAACACAATAACGGATACGGGATTTTCGAAAATTATCCTAGTAAATGTGTTTAATAACATCTGAATCACTCCCACTGTATAGTCTTTTTTTTTCTTGTCCTTCACTCTCACTTTCCTCATCCAGAAATATTTTATCATTGCTCAAATTAATGGGGAAATCGTCACTTTCTCGGTCCAAATCGCTCTAGCTGCTGGTGGCCATGATTGTAAACAATGTGCGAAAGTGAGGAGCTCCACAACCCGTGAAGTCACGCGCACATCGTCTGCTACTTCCGGTACAGGCAAGGCTTTTTTATTAGCGACCAAAAGTTGCGAACTTTATCGTGGATGTTCTCTACCTAATCCTTTCAGCAAAAATATGGCAATATGGCGAAATGATGAAGTATGACACATAGAATGGACCTGCTAACCCCGTTTAAATAAGAACATCTCATTTCAGTAGGCATTTAAGATGATGCTAACTGTTGCTGCTATCCTAAAGAACCGCATGGAGGGTAAGCCACAAGTTCGGGGTCATCCTCCTTCCAAGCGACCAGATGAGGATGTTGCATGTAAAAATAATCCACATGTATGACGTTGGCTCCTCTTCAATGAGCAGGCATCAAACTGGCTCTAGTCGCTGCTCTATTAGAGGGAAAAAGTGTTTTTGGCTCGTTGTCAGTCAAAATTTCTGCAATGAAAGCCAGAAAAATGAGTAAAAAACAAAAAAAAACATGTGCTCCTATGACATCATTGATGAATTTTAAATGTGTCCTTAAGTGACATTAAGATCAATTGTTTTCACAACAATAGGACTTACATTGCAGTTGGATAAGATCAATAAGTGAGGTCATCCAAGTCCCAGCTAGTTCCATTCCCGGAGGTCTCAGTCTTTGGAGCGCTCTGCACAGTTCTGGATGACATTAGCTCCGAAAACAGGCAAGGCCGTGCAAGAGCGAGAGGGGAGGCTAGCGCTAACGTGCTAAGCCCTTGAACAAGGTGGAGGCGCACAGAAAGGAGCCGTTTGCAAGATTTTAAGCACACAATGACGTCATTAGCTTTGTGTGTGGTCACTTAATGATAGCCATGATTTATGGCTAAAAATGTATTTATTTAGCATCCATCCATCCCTACCTACCTACCTCATCTCAGAGAGAAAGCCCCACAGTCAAGGGGTGTTTGGGAACGTTGTCACTACCTACCTGCCTAATCTCAGAGAGAAAGCCCCAGCAAAGTGGTGTTTGGGAGCGTTGTCCCTACCTACCTACCTACTTTCTGAGAGAAAGCCCCTGTCCCTACCTACCTTCCTACCTAATCTCAGAGAGAAATCCCCCCAGTCAAGTGGTGTTTGGGAACGTTGTCCCTACCTACCTACCTACCTACCTACCTACCTACCTACCTAATCTCAGAGAGAAAGCCCCACAGTCAAGTGGTGTTTGGGAACGTTGTCCCTACCTACCTACCTACCTAATCTCAGAGAGAAAGCCCCACAGTCAAGTGGTGTTTGGGAACGTTGTCCCTACCTACCTACCTACCTACCTACCTACTCTCTGAGAGAAAGCCCCACAGTCAAGTGGTGATTGAGAACGTTGTCCCTACCTACCTACCTACATACTCTCAGAGAGAAAGCCCCACAGTCAAGTGGTGTTTGGGAACGTTGTCACTACCTACCTACCTACTTACCTACTTAATCTCAGAGAGAAAGCCCCACAGTCAAGTGGTGTTTGGGAACGTTGTCCCTACCTACCTTCCTACCTAATCTCAGAGAGAAAGCCCCACAGTCAACTGGTGTTTGGGAACGTTGTCCCTACCTACTCTCAGAGAGAAAGCCCCACAGTCAAGTGGTGTTTGGGAACGTTGTCCCTACCTACCTTCCTACCTAATCTCAGAGAGAAAGCCCCACAGTCAAGTGGTGTTTGGGAACGTTGTCACTACCTACCTACCTACTTACCTACTTAATCTCAGAGAGAAAGCCCCACAGTCAAGTGGTGTTTGGGAACGTTGTCCCTACCTACCTTCCTACCTAATCTCAGAGAGAAAGCCCCACAGTCAACTGGTGTTTGGGAACGTTGTCCCTACCTACTCTCAGAGAGAAAGCCCCACAGTCAAGTGGTGTTTGGGAACGTTGTCCCTACCTACCTACCTACCTAATCTCAGAGAGAAAGCCCCACAGTCAAGTGGTGTTTGGGAACGTTGTCCCTACCTACCTACCTACCTACCTACCTACTCTCTGAGAGAAAGCCCCACAGTCAAGTGGTGATTGAGAACGTTGTCCCTACCTACCTACCTACATACTCTCAGAGAGAAAGCCCCACAGTCAAGTGGTGTTTGGGAACGTTGTCACTACCTACCTACCTACTTACCTACTTAATCTCAGAGAGAAAGCCCCACAGTCAAGTGGTGTTTGGGAACGTTGTCCCTACCTACCTTCCTACCTAATCTCAGAGAGAAAGCCCCACAGTCAACTGGTGTTTGGGAACGTTGTCCCTACCTACTCTCAGAGAGAAAGCCCCACAGTCAAGTGGTGTTTGGGAACGTTGTCCCTACCTACCTTCCTACCTAATCTCAGAGAGAAAGCCCCACAGTCAAGTGGTGTTTGGGAACGTTGTCACTACCTACCTACCTACTTACCTACTTAATCTCAGAGAGAAAGCCCCACAGTCAAGTGGTGTTTGGGAACGTTGTCCCTACCTACCTTCCTACCTAATCTCAGAGAGAAAGCCCCACAGTCAACTGGTGTTTGGGAACGTTGTCCCTACCTACTCTCAGAGAGAAAGCCCCACAGTCAAGTGGTGTTTGGGAACGTTGTCCCTACCTACCTACCTACCTAATCTCAGAGAGAAAGCCCCACAGTCAAGTGGTGTTTGGGAACGTTGTCCCTACCTACCTACCTACCTACCTACCTACTCTCTGAGAGAAAGCCCCACAGTCAAGTGGTGATTGAGAACGTTGTCCCTACCTACCTACCTACATACTCTCAGAGAGAAAGCCCCACAGTCAAGTGGTGTTTGGGAACGTTGTCACTACCTACCTACCTACTTACCTACTTAATCTCAGAGAGAAAGCCCCACAGTCAAGTGGTGTTTGGGAACGTTGTCCCTACCTACCTTCCTACCTAATCTCAGAGAGAAAGCCCCACAGTCAACTGGTGTTTGGGAACGTTGTCCCTACCTACTCTCAGAGAGAAAGCCCCACAGTCAAGTGGTGTTTGGGAACGTTGTCCCTACCTACCTTCCTACCTAATCTCAGAGAGAAAGCCCCACAGTCAAGTGGTGTTTGGGAACGTTGTCACTACCTACCTACCTACTTACCTACTTAATCTCAGAGAGAAAGCCCCACAGTCAAGTGGTGTTTGGGAACGTTGTCCCTACCTACCTTCCTACCTAATCTCAGAGAGAAAGCCCCACAGTCAACTGGTGTTTGGGAACGTTGTCCCTACCTACTCTCAGAGAGAAAGCCCCACAGTCAAGTGGTGTTTGGGAACGTTGTCCCTACCTACCTTCCTACCTAATCTCAGAGAGAAAGCCCCACAGTCAACTGGTGTTTGGGAACGTTGTCCCTACCTACTCTCAGAGAGAAAGCCCCACAGTCAAGTGGTGTTTGGGAACGTTGTCCCTACCTACTCTCAGAGAGAAAGCCCCACAGTCAAGTGGTGTTTGGGAACGTTGTCCCTACCTACCTACCTAATCTCAGAGAGAAATCCCCCCAGTCAAGTGGTGTTTGGGAACGTTGTCCCTACCTACTCTCAGAGAGAAAGCCCCACAGTCAAGTGGTGTTTGGGAACGTTGTCCCTACCTACCTGCCTACCTACCTAATCTCAGAGAGAAAGCCCCAGTCAAGTGGTGTTTGGGAACGTTGTCCCTACCTACCTACCTACTTACTCTCAGAGAGAAATCCCCCCAGTCAAGGGGTGTTTGGGAACGTTGTCCCTACCTAATCTCAGAGAGAAATCCCCCCAGTCAAGTGGTGTTTGGGAACGTTGTCCCTACCTACCTACCTAATCTCAGAGAGAAATCCCCCCAGTCAAGTGGTGTTTGGGAACGTTGTCCCTACCTACTCTCAGAGAGAAAGCCCCACAGTCAAGTGGTGTTTGGGAACGTTGTCCCTACCTACCTACCTAATCTCAGAGAGAAATCCCCCCAGTCAAGTGGTGTTTGGGAACGTTGTCCCTACCTACTCTCAGAGAGAAAGCCCCACAGTCAAGTGGTGTTTGGGAACGTTGTCCCTACCTACCTACCTAATCTCAGAGAGAAATCCCCCCAGTCAAGTGGTGTTTGGGAACGTTGTCCCTACCTACTCTCAGAGAGAAAGCCCCACAGTCAAGTGGTGTTTGGGAACGTTGTCCCTACCTACCTGCCTACCTACCTAATCTCAGAGAGAAAGCCCCAGTCAAGTGGTGTTTGGGAACGTTGTCCCTACCTACCTACCTACCTACTCTCAGAGAGAAATCCCCCCAGTCAAGGGGTGTTTTGGAACGTTCTCCCTACCTACCTACCTACCTAATCTCAGAGAGAAATCCCCCCAGTTAAGTGGTGTTTGGGAACGTTGTCCCTACCTAATCTCAGAGAGAAATCCCCCCAGTCAAGTGGTGTTTGGGAACGTTGTCCCTACCTACTCTCAGAGAGAAAGCCCCACAGTCAAGTGGTGTTTGGGAACGTTGTCCCTACCTACCTGCCTACCTACCTAATCTCAGAGAGAAAGCCCCAGCAAAGTGGTGTTTGGGAGCGTTGTCCCTACCTACCTACCTACTTTCTGAGAGAAAGCCCCTGTCCCTACCTACCTTCCTACCTAATCTCAGAGAGAAATCCCCCCAGTCAAGTGGTGTTTGGGAACGTTGTCCCTACGTACCTACCTACCTACCTACCTACCTACCTAATCTCAGAGAGAAAGCCCCACAGTCAAGTGGTGTTTGGGAACGTTGTCCCTACCTACCTACCCACCTAATCTCAGAGAGAAAGCCCCACAGTCAAGTGGTGTTTGGGAACGTTGTCCCTACCTACCTACCTACCTACTCTCTGAGAGAAAGCCCCACAGTCAAGTGGTGATTGAGAACGTTGTCCCTACCTACCTACCTACATACTCTCAGAGAGAAAGCCCCACAGTCAAGTGGTGTTTGGGAACGTTGTCACTACCTACCTACCTACTTACCTACTTAATCTCAGAGAGAAAGCCCCACAGTCAAGTGGTGTTTGGGAACGTTGTCCCTACCTACCTTCCTACCTAATCTCAGAGAGAAAGCCCCACAGTCAACTGGTGTTTGGGAACGTTGTCCCTACCTACTCTCAGAGAGAAAGCCCCACAGTCAAGTGGTGTTTGGGAACGTTGTCCCTACCTACCTTCCTACCTAATCTCAGAGAGAAAGCCCCACAGTCAAGTGGTGTTTGGGAACGTTGTCACTACCTACCTACCTACTTACCTACTTAATCTCAGAGAGAAAGCCCCACAGTCAAGTGGTGTTTGGGAACGTTGTCCCTACCTACCTTCCTACCTAATCTCAGAGAGAAAGCCCCACAGTCAACTGGTGTTTGGGAACGTTGTCCCTACCTACTCTCAGAGAGAAAGCCCCACAGTCAAGTGGTGTTTGGGAACGTTGTCCCTACCTACCTTCCTACGTAATCTCAGAGAGAAAGCCCCACAGTCAACTGGTGTTTGGGAACGTTGTCCCTACCTACTCTCAGAGAGAAAGCCCCACAGTCAAGTGGTGTTTGGGAACGTTGTCCCTACCTACTTTCAGAGAGAAAGCCCCACAGTCAAGTGGTGTTTGGGAACGTTGTCCCTACCTACCTACCTAATCTCAGAGAGAAATCCCCCCAGTCAAGTGGTGTTTGGGAACGTTGTCCCTACCTACTCTCAGAGAGAAAGCCCCACAGTCAAGTGGTGTTTGGGAACGTTGTCCCTACCTACCTGCCTACCTACCTAATCTCAGAGAGAAAGCCCCAGTCAAGTGGTGTTTGGGAACGTTGTCCCTACCTACCTACCTACTTACTCTCAGAGAGAAATCCCCCCAGTCAAGGGGTGTTTGGGAACGTTGTCCCTACCTAATCTCAGAGAGAAATCCCCCCAGTCAAGTGGTGTTTGGGAACGTTGTCCCTACCTACCTACCTAATCTCAGAGAGAAATCCCCCCAGTCAAGTGGTGTTTGGGAACGTTGTCCCTACCTACTCTCAGAGAGAAAGCCCCACAGTCAAGTGGTGTTTGGGAACGTTGTCCCTACCTACCTGCCTACCTACCTAATCTCAGAGAGAAAGCCCCAGTCAAGTGGTGTTTGGGAACGTTGTCCCTACCTACCTACCTACCTACTCTCAGAGAGAAATCCCCCCAGTCAAGGGGTGTTTTGGAACGTTCTCCCTACCTACCTACCTACCTAATCTCAGAGAGAAATCCCCCCAGTTAAGTGGTGTTTGGGAACGTTGTCCCTACCTAATCTCAGAGAGAAATCCCCCCAGTCAAGTGGTGTTTGGGAACGTTGTCCCTACCTACTCTCAGAGAGAAAGCCCCACAGTCAAGTGGTGTTTGGGAACGTTGTCCCTACCTACCTGCCTACCTACCTAATCTCAGAGAGAAAGCCCCAGCAAAGTGGTGTTTGGGAGCGTTGTCCCTACCTACCTACCTACTTTCTGAGAGAAAGCCCCTGTCCCTACCTACCTTCCTACCTAATCTCAGAGAGAAATCCCCCCAGTCAAGTGGTGTTTGGGAACGTTGTCCCTACCTACCTACCTACCTACCTACCTACCTACCTACCTACCTAATCTCAGAGAGAAAGCCCCACAGTCAAGTGGTGTTTGGGAACGTTGTCCCTACCTACCTACCCACCTAATCTCAGAGAGAAAGCCCCACAGTCAAGTGGTGTTTGGGAACGTTGTCCCTACCTACCTACCTACCTACCTACCTACTCTCTGAGAGAAAGCCCCACAGTCAAGTGGTGATTGAGAACGTTGTCCCTACCTACCTACCTACATACTCTCAGAGAGAAAGCCCCACAGTCAAGTGGTGTTTGGGAACGTTGTCACTACCTACCTACCTACTTACCTACTTAATCTCAGAGAGAAAGCCCCACAGTCAAGTGGTGTTTGGGAACGTTGTCCCTACCTACCTTCCTACCTAATCTCAGAGAGAAAGCCCCACAGTCAACTGGTGTTTGGGAACGTTGTCCCTACCTACTCTCAGAGAGAAAGCCCCACAGTCAAGTGGTGTTTGGGAACGTTGTCCCTACCTACCTTCCTACCTAATCTCAGAGAGAAAGCCCCACAGTCAAGTGGTGTTTGGGAACGTTGTCACTACCTACCTACCTACTTACCTACTTAATCTCAGAGAGAAAGCCCCACAGTCAAGTGGTGTTTGGGAACGTTGTCCCTACCTACCTTCCTACCTAATCTCAGAGAGAAAGCCCCACAGTCAACTGGTGTTTGGGAACGTTGTCCCTACCTACTCTCAGAGAGAAAGCCCCACAGTCAAGTGGTGTTTGGGAACGTTGTCCCTACCTACCTTCCTACCTAATCTCAGAGAGAAAGCCCCACAGTCAACTGGTGTTTGGGAACGTTGTCCCTACCTACTCTCAGAGAGAAAGCCCCACAGTCAAGTGGTGTTTGGGAACGTTGTCCCTACCTACTTTCAGAGAGAAAGCCCCACAGTCAAGTGGTGTTTGGGAACGTTGTCCCTACCTACCTACCTAATCTCAGAGAGAAATCCCCCCAGTCAAGTGGTGTTTGGGAACGTTGTCCCTACCTACTCTCAGAGAGAAAGCCCCACAGTCAAGTGGTGTTTGGGAACGTTGTCCCTACCTACCTGCCTACCTACCTAATCTCAGAGAGAAAGCCCCAGTCAAGTGGTGTTTGGGAACGTTGTCCCTACCTACCTACCTACTTACTCTCAGAGAGAAATCCCCCCAGTCAAGGGGTGTTTGGGAACGTTGTCCCTACCTAATCTCAGAGAGAAATCCCCCCAGTCAAGTGGTGTTTGGGAACGTTGTCCCTACCTACCTACCTAATCTCAGAGAGAAATCCCCCCAGTCAAGTGGTGTTTGGGAACGTTGTCCCTACCTACTCTCAGAGAGAAAGCCCCACAGTCAAGTGGTGTTTGGGAACGTTGTCCCTACCTACCTACCTAATCTCAGAGAGAAATCCCCCCAGTCAAGTGGTGTTTGGGAACGTTGTCCCTACCTACTCTCAGAGAGAAAGCCCCACAGTCAAGTGGTGTTTGGGAACGTTGTCCCTACCTACCTACCTAATCTCAGAGAGAAATCCCCACAGTCAAGTGGTGTTTGGGAAGGTTGTCCCTACCTACTCTCAGAGAGAAAGCCCCACAGTCAAGTGGTGTTTGGGAACGTTGTCCCTACCTACCTGCCTACCTACCTAATCTCAGAGAGAAAGCCCCAGTCAAGTGGTGTTTGGGAACGTTGTCCCTACCTACCTACCTACCTACTCTCAGAGAGAAATCCCCCCAGTCAAGGGGTGTTTTGGAACGTTCTCCCTACCTACCTACCTACCTAATCTCAGAGAGAAATCCCCCCAGTTAAGTGGTGTTTGGGAACGTTGTCCCTACCTAATCTCAGAGAGAAATCCCCCCAGTCAAGTGGTGTTTGGGAACGTTGTCCCTACCTACTCTCAGAGAGAAAGCCCCACAGTCAAGTGGTGTTTGGGAACGTTGTCCCTACCTACCTGCCTACCTACCTAATCTCAGAGAGAAAGCCCCAGTCAAGTGGTGTTTGGGAACGTTGTCCCTACCTACCTACCTACCTACTCTCAGAGAGAAATCCCCCCAGTCAAGGGGTGTTTGGGAACGTTGTCCCTACCTAATCTCAGAGAGAAATCCCCCCAGTCAAGTGGTGTTTGGGAACGTTGTCCCTACCTACTCTCAAAGAGAAATCCCCCCAGTCAAGTGGTGTTTGGGAACGTTGTCCCTACCTACTCTCAGAGAGAAAGCCCCACAGTCAAGTGGTGTTTGGGAACGTTGTACCTACCTACCTACCTAATCTCAGAGAGAAATCCCCCCAGTCAAGTGGTGTTTGGGAACGTTGTCCCTACCTAATCTCAGAGAGAAATCCCCCCAGTCAAGTGGTGTTTGGGAACGTTGTCCCTACCTACTCTCAGAGAGAAAGCCCCACAGTCAAGTGGTGTTTGGGAACGTTGTCCCTACCTACCTACCTAATCTCAGAGAGAAGTCCCCCCAGTCAAGTGGTGTTTGGGAACGTTGTCCCTACCTAATCTCAGAGAGAAATCCCCCCAGTCAAGTGGTGTTTGGGAACGTTGTCCCTACCTACTCTCAGAGAGAAAGCCCCACAGTCAAGTGGTGTTTGGGAACGTTGTCCCTACCTACCTACCTACCTACCTAATCTCAGAGAGAAAGCCCCACAGTCAACTGGTGTTTGGGAACGTTGTCCCTACCTACCTACCTACCTACTCTCAGAGAGAAATCCCCCCAGTCAACGGGTGTTTTGGAACGTTCTCCCTACCTACCTACCTACCTACCTAATCTCAGAGAAAAAGCCCCACAGTAAACTGGTGTTTGGGAACGTTGTCCCTACCTACCTACCTAATCTCAGAGAGAAATCCCCCCAGTCAAATGGTGTTTGGGAACGTTGTCCCTACCTACTCTCAGAGAGAAAGCCCCACAGTCAAGTGGTGTTTGGGAACGTTGTCCCTACCTACCTACCTACCTACCTAATCTCAGAGAAAAAGCCCCACAGTAAACTGGTGTTTGGGAACGTTGTCCCTACCTACCTACCTACTCTCAGAGAGAAAGCCCCCCAGTCAAGGGGTGTTTTGGAACGTTCTCCCTACCTACCTGCCTACCTACCTACCTAATCTCAGAGAGAAAGCCCCAGTCAAATTGTGTTTGGGAACGTTGTCCCTACCTACCTACCTACCTACCTACCTACTCTCAGAGAGAAATCCCCCCAGTCAAGGGGTGTTTTGGAACGTTCTCCCTACCTACCTGCCTACCTACCTACCTAATCTCAGAGAGAAAGCCCCAGTCAAATTGTGTTTGGGAACGTTGTCCCTACCTACCTACCTACCTACCTACCTAATCTCAGAGAAAAAGCCCCACAGTAAACTGGTGTTTGGGAACGTTGTCCCTACCTACCTACCTAATCTCAGAGAGAAATCCCCCCAGTCAAATGGTGTTTGGGAACGTTGTCCCTACCTACTCTCAGAGAGAAAGCCCCACAGTCAAGTGGTGTTTGGGAACGTTGTCCCTACCTACCTACCTACCTACCTAATCTCAGAGAAAAAGCCCCACAGTAAACTGGTGTTTGGGAACGTTGTCCCTACCTACCTACCTACTCTCAGAGAGAAAGCCCCCCAGTCAAGGGGTGTTTTGGAACGTTCTCCCTACCTACCTGCCTACCTACCTACCTAATCTCAGAGAGAAAGCCCCAGTCAAATTGTGTTTGGGAACGTTGTCCCTACCTACCTACCTACCTACCTACCTACTCTCAGAGAGAAATCCCCCCAGTCAAGGGGTGTTTTGGAACGTTCTCCCTACCTACCTGCCTACCTACCTACCTAATCTCAGAGAGAAAGCCCCAGTCAAATTGTGTTTGGGAACGTTGTCCCTACCTACCTACCTACCTACCTACCTAATCTCAGAGAAAAAGCCCCACAGTAAACTGGTGTTTGGGAACGTTGTCCCTACCTACCTACCTAATCTCAGAGAGAAATCCCCCCAGTCAAATGGTGTTTGGGAACGTTGTCCCTACCTACTCTCAGAGAGAAAGCCCCACAGTCAAGTGGTGTTTGGGAACGTTGTCCCTACCTACCTACCTACCTACCTAATCTCAGAGAAAAAGCCCCACAGTAAACTGGTGTTTGGGAACGTTGTCCCTACCTACCTACCTACTCTCAGAGAGAAAGCCCCCCAGTCAAGGGGTGTTTTGGAACGTTCTCCCTACCTACCTGCCTACCTACCTACCTAATCTCAGAGAGAAAGCCCCAGTCAAATTGTGTTTGGGAACGTTGTCCCTACCTACCTACCTACCTACCTACCTACTCTCAGAGAGAAATCCCCCCAGTCAAGGGGTGTTTTGGAACGTTCTCCCTACCTACCTGCCTACCTACCTACCTAATCTCAGAGAGAAAGCCCCAGTCAAATTGTGTTTGGGAACGTTGTCCCTACCTACCTACCTACCTACCTACCTACTCTCAGAGAGAAAGCCCCCCCAGTCCAGGGGTGTTTGGGAACGTGGGCGCTCCAAAGTCAAGCGCAGTGGGAAGTCCACCTGCGAGAGGAGGATGTTTTAGGACGCCTGCAGGCCAACTTGCAAAAGTGGCCCCTTAAAAAAAAAAAACTTTCATATAGTGCGGCCGTCAGGTGCAACACTTCTTGATTGTTACAGCTAATACAGAGCGCTCAACTCCCTGTGGGGCAGTAATGATTGCGCCCTGTGAATTCTGCCTAGCAACAAGCGGCAAAATACATTGGAGTGCTTGCAAATGAAGAAGAGACCATTAGAGTAGTCTTTGCTTTAAGAAAGTCAACATGGGACAGCAAGAAAGACTTGTGTGGTGTTCCACATATTTGCTTGGGATTCTGGACATGTCCCACTCGCTGGTTGTTTATTTGAAGCTATGTGGAGAGCAGTGGGTAATTACACACACTTTATATAGCTGCGGTCTGCAGCTCACTGACACGCACAGAAGGGGGAATAAAAAGAAAGACCAGTTGGCAGCTCTGCTAGAGTCTGTGCAAGACTATTCTGCAGCCTGGCCTGTCGACTATGCTACGTCAGCACTGTGCTACGTCAACTATGCAACATCAACTGTGCTAGGTCAACTATACTACGTCAACACTGTGCTACGTCAACAATGCTACGTCAACACTGTGCTACGTCAACTATGCTACGTCAACACTGTGCTACGTCAACAATGCTACGTCAACAATGCTACGTCAACACTGTGCTACGTCAACTATGCTACATCAACTGTGCTAGGTCAACTATGCTACGTCAACACTGTGCTATGTCAACAGTGTTTGGTTAACTGTTACGTCAACTATGTCACATCGACTGTGCTAGGTCAAGTAAGCTAGGTCAACTATGTTACATTAACTATGCTACGTCAACTATGCTAGGTCTACTGTGCTACGTCAACAATGCTACGTCAACACTGTGCTACGTCAACTATGCTACATCAACTGTGCTAGGTCAACTATACTACGTCAACACTGTGCTACGTCAACTATGCTACGTCAACACTGTGCTACGTCAACTATGCTACGTCAACACTGTGCTACGTCAACAATGCTACGTCAACAATGCTACGTCAACACTGTGCTACGTCAACTATGCTACATCAACTGTGCTAGGTCAACTATGCTACGTCAACACTGTGCTATGTCAACAGTGTTTGGTTAACTGTTACGTTAACTATGTCACATCGACTGTGCTAGGTCAAGTAAGCTAGGTCAACTATGTTACATTAACTATGCTACGTCAACTATGCTAGGTCTACTGTGCTACGTCAACAATGCTACGTCAACACTGTGCTACGTCAACTATGCTACATCAACTGTGCTAGGTCAACTATGCTACGTCAACACTGTGCTATGTCAACAGTGTTTGGTTAACTGTTACGTCAACTATGTCACATCGACTGTGCTAGGTCAAGTAAGCTAGGTCAACTATGTTACATTAACTATGCTACGTCAACTATGTCACATCGACTGTGCTAGGTCAACAATGCTACGTCAACACTGTGCTACGTCAACTATGCTACATCAACTGTGCTAGGTCAACTATACTACGACAACACTGTGCTACGTCAACTATGCTACGTCAACACTGTGCTACGTCAACAATGCTATGTCAACAATGCTACGTCAACACTGTGCTACGTCAACTATGCTACGTCAACACTGTGCTACGTCAACAATGCTACGTCAACAATGCTACGTCAACACTGTGCTACGTCAACTATGCTACATCAACTGTGCTAGGTCAACTATGCTACGTCAACACTGTGCTATGTCAACAGTGTTTGGTTAACTGTTACGTTAACTATGTCACATCGACTGTGCTAGGTCAAGTAAGCTAGGTCAACTATGTTACATTAACTATGCTACGTCAACTATGCTAGGTCTACTGTGCTACGTCAACAATGCTACGTCAACACTGTGCTACGTCAACTATGCTACATCAACTGTGCTAGGTCAACTATGCTACGTCAACACTGTGCTATGTCAACAGTGTTTGGTTAACTGTTACGTCAACTATGTCACATCGACTGTGCTAGGTCAAGTAAGCTAGGTCAACTATGTTACATTAACTATGCTACGTCAACTATGCTAGGTCTACTGTGCTACGTCAACAATGCTACGTCAACACTGTGCTACGTCAACTATGCTACATCAACTGTGCTAGGTCAACTATACTACGTCAACACTGTGCTACGTCAACTATGCTACGTCAACACTGTGCTACGTCAACAATGCTACGTCAACAATGCTACGTCAACACTGTGCTATGTCAACTATGCTACATCAACTGTGCTAGGTCAACTATGCTACGTCAACACTGTGCTATGTCAACAGTGTTTGGTTAACTGTTACGTTAACTATGTCACATCGACTGTGCTAGGTCAAGTAAGCTAGGTCAACTATGTTACATTAACTATGCTACGTCAACTATGCTAGGTCTACTGTGCTACGTCAACAATGCTACGTCAACACTGTGCTACGTCAACTATGCTACATCAACTGTGCTAGGTCAACTATGCTACGTCAACACTGTGCTATGTCAACAGTGTTTGGTTAACTGTTACGTCAACTATGTCACATCGACTGTGCTAGGTCAAGTAAGCTAGGTCAACTATGTTACATTAACTATGCTACGTCAACTATGCTAGGTCTACTGTGCTACGTCAACAATGCTACGTCAACACTGTGCTACGTCAACTATGCTACATCAACTGTGCTAGGTCAACTATACTACGTCAACACTGTGCTACGTCAACTATGCTACGTCAACACTGTGCTACGTCAACAATGCTACGTCAACAATGCTACGTCAACACTGTGCTACGTCAACTATGCTACATCAACTGTGCTAGGTCAACTATGCTACGTCAACACTGTGCTATGTCAACAGTGTTTGGTTAACTGTTACGTCAACTATGTCACATCGACTGTGCTAGGTCAAGTAAGCTAGGTCAACTATGTTACATTAACTATGCTACGTCAAATATGCTAGGTCTACTGTGCTACGTCAACAATGCTACGTCAACACTGTGCTACGTCAACTATGCTACATCAACTGTGCTAGGTCAACTATGCTACGTCAACACTGTGCTATGTCAACAGTGTTTGGTTAACTGTTACGTCAACTATGCCACATCGACTGTGCTAGGTCAAGTAAGCTAGGTCAACTATGTTACATTAACTATGCTACGTCAACTATGCTAGGTCTACTGTGCTACGTCAACTATGCTACATGAACTATACTACATCAACTGTGCTACGTCAACTATGCTACATCAACTATACTAGGTCAACTATGCTATGTGGGGCGGTTTAGCTCGGTTGGTAGAGTGGCCGTGCTAGCAACTTGAGGGTTGCAGGTTCGACTCCCGCTTCCGCCATCCTAGTCACTGCCGTTGTGTCCTTGGGCAAGACACTTTACCCACCTGCTCCCAGTGCCACCCACACTGGTTTGAATGTAACTTAGATATTGGGTTTCACTATGTAAAGCGCTTTGAGTCACTAGAGAAAAAGCGCTATATAAATATAATTCACTTCACTATGTCAACACTGTGCTATGTCAACAGTGTTAGGTTAACTGTTACATCAACTATGCCAAATCAACTGTGCTACATCACCTATGCTACGTCAACTATGCTAGGTCAACTTAATACATCAACTATGCTACATCGACTGTGCTAGGTCAAGTAAGCTAGGTCAACTATGTTACATCAACTATGCTACGTCAACACTGTGCTACATCAACTATGCTACATCAACTGTGCTAGGTCAACTATGCTACGTCAACACTGTGCTACGTCGACTGTGTTATGTCAACAGTGTTAGGTTAACTGTTACGTCAACTATGCCACATCAACTGTGCTACGTCAACCATGCTATGTCACCTATGCTACGTCAACTTAATACATCAACTATGCTACATCGACTGTGCTAGGTCAAGTAAGCTAGTTCAACTATGTTACATCAACTATGCTAGGTCTACTGTGCTACGTCAACTATGCTACGTCAACTATGCTAGGTCAACTTAATACATCAACTATACTACATCGACTGTGCTAGGTCAAGTATGCTAGGTCAACTATGTTACATCAACTGTGTTACGTCAACTATGCTACGTCAACTATGTCACATCGACTGTGCTACGTCAACTATGCTAGGTCAATATTGCTACATCAGCTATGCTAGGTCAACACTGCTATGTCAACTATGCTACATCAACTGTGCTAGGCCGACTTGCTACATCAACCATGTTACATCACCTATGCTAGGTCAACACTGCTACGTGAACTTTGCTAGGTCAACTATGCTATGTCAACTTACTAAATCAACTATGCTAGGTCAACTTGCTACATAATCTAAGATAGGTCAACATGCTACATCAACTATGCTAGGTCAACATGCTACATCAACTATGCTAGGTCAACTTGCTACATCAACTATGCTACATAATCTAAGCTAGGTCAACATGCTACATCAACTATGCTAGGTCAACATGCTACATCAACTATGCTAGGTCAACATGCTACATCAACTATGCTAGGTCAACTATGCTACATAATCCATGTTAGGTCAACTTGCTACATCAACTAGGCTATGATATTTTAGTGGTGCTACGACGTGCCTTTCCGTTCATCGTCAGGCATACAAAATGCAATATTCTTTTAAAGTTTGGACGCAGATTAGCATTAGCACTTAGCATTGTCTGGCTATCCTCTCAAATTCTGCTGTTTAAATAAAACAAACCACTCTTATCTAAAGCAGGGGTGTCCAAACTACGACTCGCAAGACTTCACCAGTTGGATGAGAGCCTTTAACTTAACTTATCCGACAGTGTAATTGCTGCAACTTTGTCGCCATCTGGTGGACAATGTGAGTCTCTCAGGTTAATGACCATGAATTGCACTTTAAAGTGTGCAAATCACAACATGTTTGAGTGAAGCAGTCACACCCGCACATGCCTCTCTCTATCAGATCCGGGATTCAGAGTACATTTCGGCCGCTATCAGGCACACACAAAATCTGGATGCTACCAGAAGCCGACTGCCAACTCGTCCCTGGCTGGCGGACTAAAAGCAAACACATTCCCGGTCTGTCGGGGACGTAAATGTCCGGGTCGTGGACGCTTCAAGCTTTTACTGATTGTGTGAACGCCGCCTACCGTAGGAATGCTTTGTCATTAGAAATGCTTGAGAGTGTTTATCTTGGCCGACCCGATGTCAGCCCACGCCTAGGACTTCTGGGATCGTCACCCTGTCCTAATAAATCACAGCCTATCATAGCAATTACCAGACATTCCCCCTAGTGGCGGAGAAGTAGCAGGACATGATCAGCAGTGGGAGGTCCTGGGTTCCGAGATATGCTCCATCTGTCGCTACATTCCAAAGGTCGGGAAAAACTTCATAGTCAAGTCGTAAACTGGATTTAGAGCAAGATCCCGCACACCCCGGGAGAATGTAAAAATTATGCAGCGTGGTTCAGTCCAACTCCACTGACTGGAGGACAAGGCCAAGGCGGTTCAGTCCATCTCCACTGACTCGAGGACAAGACCAAGGCGGTTCAATCCAACTCCACTGACTGGAGGACAAGATTGAGGCGGTTCAGTCCAACTCCACTGACTGGAGGACAAGACCAAGGCGGTTCAGTCCAACTCCACTGACTGGAGGACAAGGCCAAGGCGGTTCAGTCCATTTCCACTGACTCGAGGACAAGACCAAGGCGGTTCAATCCAACTCCACTGACTGGAGGACAAGACCAAGGCGGTTCAGTCCAACTCCACTGACTGGAGGACAAGGCCAAGGCGGTTCAGTCCATTTCCACTGACTCGAGGACAAGACCAAGGCGGTTCAATCCAACTCCACTGACTGGAGGACAAGACCAAGGCGGTTCAGTCCAACTCCACTGACTGGAGGACAAGGCCAAGGCGGTTCAGTCCATCTCCACTGACTGGAGGACAAGACCAAGGTGGGATAGTCCAACTCCACTGGCTGGAGAACAAGATCAAGGCGGTTCAGTCCAACTCCACTGACTGGAGGACAGGACCAAGGCGGTTCAGTCCAACTCTACTGACTGGAGGACAAGACCATGGCGGTTCAGTCCAACTCTACTGACTGGAGGACAAGACCAAGGCAAATAAGTCCAACTCCACTGATTGGAGGACAGGACTAAGGCGGTTAAGTCCAACTCCACTGACTGGGGGACAAGACCTAGGCGGTTCAATCCAACTCCACTGACTGGAGGACAGGACCAAAGCGTTGTAGTCCAACTCCACTGACTGGAGGACAAGACCAAGGTGGTCCAGTCCAACTCTACTGACTCGAAGACAAGACCAAGGCAAATAAGTCCAACTCCACTGACTGGGGGACAAGACCAAGGCGGTTCAATCCAACTCCACTGACTGGAGGACAAGACCAAGGCGGTTCAGTGCAACTCCACTGACTGGAGGACAGGACCAAGGTGGTTCAGTCCAACTCTACTGACTGGAGGAAAGGACCAAGGCAAATAAGTCCAACTCCACAGACTGGAGGACAGGACCAAGGCGATGTAGTCCAACTCCACTGACTGGAGGACAAGACCAAGGCGGTTCAGTGCAACTCCACTGACTGGAGGACAGGACCAAGGTGGTTCAGTCCAACTCTACTGACTGGAGGAAAGGACCAAGGCAAATAAGTCCAACTCCACAGACTGGGGAACAAGACCAAGGCGGTTCAATCCAACTCCACTGACTGGAGGACAGGACCAAGGCGTTGTAGTCCAACTCCACTGACTGGAGGACAAGACCAAGGCGGTTCGGTCCATCTCCACTGACTGGAGGACAAGACCAAGGCGGTTCAGTGCAACTCCACTGACTGGAGGACAGGACCAAGGTGGTTCAGTCCAACTCTACTGACTGGAGGAAAGGACCAAGGCAAATAAGTCCAACTCCACAGACTGGAGGACAGGACCAAGGCGATGTAGTCCAACTCCACTGACTGGAGGACAAGATCGAGGCGGTTCAGTACAACTCCACTGACTGGAGGACAGGAGCAAGGCGGTTCAGTGCAACTCCACTGACTGGAGGACAGGACCAAGGTGGTTCAGTCTAACTCTACTGACTGGAGGACAAGACCAAGGCAAATAAGTCCAACTCCACAGACTGGAGGACAGGACCAAGGCGATGTAGTCCAACTCCACTGACCGGAGGACAAGACCAAGGCGGTTCGGTTCATCTCCACTGACTGGAGGACAAGACCAAGGTGGTTCAGTCCAACTCTACTGACTGAAGGACAAGACCAAGGCAAATAAGTCCAACTCCACAGACTGGAGGACAGGATCGAGGCGGTTCAGTACAACTCCACTGACTGGAGGACAGGACCAAGGCACACAAAGCAGACGAACACCGTGGACTAGTTGGCAGTTCACCAGAGGGCACATATATTCACGCTCACACCTATGAACCATGTCTGGCTATGCTCTTAGTTCTCTTCAAACACGCATAGTTACAATTCTGTCATCACGACAAGCCCGAAAAGGAGCAGGAAGAAGCAGAAGTCAAAGATTGAGGTTCAAGAAGTATATCAGGATTCTTCCTCCAGGGGCTTTGGAACCACCTTGAATAGTTTCTCAAAGTGGATCATATCAGTACATTGTTTATTGACCATTGCATAGTTTAATTCCACATACTGACATGCTAAAAGTTTGTACGTTCAACAAATGTTTTTGCTAATGCTAACCAATAGCATGTCAAATGAAAAGCCAACGTATATTAGCATCGATGGCACTTTTCCCAGGAACTTTCCCACTTCAGTTCCCCCTGTGTTTCCACCATAAACCACAGGGGAAGATTTAGTTCTCCAGGAACTGTCTAACGCTGATCGGTTGAACACTACGAGAAGTGGACAGACTCTTTTAAACGTATGAAGCCAGACTCAAAGCAATAACTATAGCTGAAAAAAATAGTACAATAGCAATAGAACAGACTATTCATCCCTGAACACCATGGAGTTCATGTAGGCTCTATGATGCACATACATTATTAAATATCTCACACATACACACCGCAAAATGAGCTAACGTTACTCTAAAAGTAAGTTAGCCTTCACCTAAAGCCAGGACTGCGAGCGAGCTGAGTTGCAGTTTGTTTCTAGAACGTCATCTAGAACGTTGACTGGGAGGTGTTTATTACAATTTGGGGAGAGTCCGCTGCTCACCTGCTAAACACCTATCTGCTCGACGCTGAAGCGCTGACTACATGCGCTCTGAATACACACTGCTGATTGGTTTTTGCCGCTTTGAATACGCACTGCTGATTGGCTGTTACCGCTATATTTAGCTAGTTTTTGAGGACCAGTCATAGACAATTTAGAGTGAAAAGCAAATTTTATTTTCAGCCGCATACAAAACAATTCTAACTTGGATTGTTTCCCTGGCTTCGAGACTCTCCTGAAGGACAGTGCGGGGAAGACACAACAAAATCCCTTCTTGTCTCTCACGGACACACACCTGTTGTTGTTGACTTTGGACTAGCGACTGGACAATACATCAAAGCCGCAGAACAGAGACACACTACGGGCTTACACACACATCCACAAAAATATACGCCACACATACACACCCCAACCCAACGCCATCGACGCAAATCCCATAGGGGTGATGGAAGGATGGTCGGCCCCTGAGAGCTGTGGCCTACCATAATGACCCCGAACTCCCTTCCCTTTGTTGCTAGATATCTCGAAATGTATATGTATATGTGCTTTGCTATGGAGGTTTTTTTTCCCACTCCAGACTGGGCCCAGTCTAGATTGTATTTTTTTTTAAGTCATCCTACCCCAGCGTTTACCTTTTTCCCCATCTTTTACGGGGCGACCCATCAGCGTTCTTGTTCTGTAACCCTGCACACTGTTTGTTTGTCTAATCTTGAACAGGTTTGTACTGAAAACAAAGTGTCCTTGTACTTGTGCAATGACAATAAAGACCTATCTATCTATCTATATATGTAACCAATCAGATGGTTGTGTGGGTGGGAGAATGCTGGGTGCTGTGTAGGAGACAGAGGCTGAACGGAGCGGAGCAACTTGTCAAGACTTCATAGGTTCGTGTGGAAACTCGTTCGGTACACCTCCGAACCGAACCGGAACCCCCGTACTGTAATTCCTCTGGGGTTGCGGATGGCTGAGTAGCGCTTCATAGCGGCAGCCAGTCTCCAGGGCAAATACACGTACCGTTACACCCCTAGCCTTTACCCACCCCTATTTGCGGTCCTGGACAAGATCATTGGTACTTAAAACAGAGAGATGGATAAAGGAAATCACATCCAAAAGGAGATTTATTTTGTTGAAAAGTTCTTTGTTTAGCTTGGACATGAAGTTTTAGCAAAGTCCCGATTCCGTCTTTCCAAAACACAAAAGGATATCTCTGCCTGGCGTAGGATGACAAATTCCTGGAATTGGTCCTGAGAAGAAGTCAAAGCTCCTCGTGGAAGTGCCGGCGGGGAATTGGACCAGCAGCCAGTGGAAAAGAAAGCCTGGAGCCTTTGCTTGGTTATGTAACAGACGCCTGGCAGTGCACCACAGGGGGCTTTAATGTCCCTGCAGATTGAGGCTTCCGGTTCACTGGTGCATTCTTGCAAAGAGGTTATCAGATGTGACTCGGAGGCGGTCCAAAAGGAGGTGGCCTGCCGTCTCCTCGCACAGGTGCACGGTCAAAACGCACGCCGGCGAGTAATGACTATGTAATAAATGATGACATGGCGATTATCTCCCATCTGGATGCCTGAAGGCAGCTCATTACGGGCTTGGCAGGGGCCGGAGTTGGCGCGGTAACCCGTCGTTACCCCGCCCGGGGACGTAAAGCCTGGCATTATCTCCGCCTTGAGGTGGAGCGGGACGGGACGCACAGGTGGGGCCCCACAGTGAGGGAGACTTTCACTGCAGTTGCAAGACTTCCACAAAGTCTCAAATATCCGGGAATAAGCTCACAAGCTGCTTAAAAGATTCTGTTGGAATCATTACCCCGTTCCCTGATGTCATTCTCCCCGCAGCAAAGCCTACAAAAACAGCCAATAGACCGGTTCTTATTTGGGTATTTTTGTACAGGACTTTATGTTTCAGGTCTGGGGTGGAGTTCACCAGAAGTCCTTCGGAGCAAATTTGGACCCAATCTTGGGACTTTGAGCATGATAAGGCCCTTTTCTAGGGCGGAAAATTTCCAATTTACCCCCGTTAAAATGAAATACCACCAAAAGCTAGCTGGGTAAATGTGAATTATATGTGAATTATATTTATATAGCGCTTTTCTCAAATGACTCAAAGCGCTTTACATAGTGAAACCCAATATCTAAGTTACATTTAAACCAGTGTGGGTGGCACTGGCAGCAGGTGGGTAAAGTGTCTTGCCCAAGGACACAACGGCAGTAACTAGGATGTCACAAGCGGGAATCGAACCTGCAACCCTCAAGTTGCTGGCATGGCCACTCTACCAACCGAGCTATGCCGCCCCATAATAATAAGGGGTGTCAAAAAAATGTTGGATACTTCTCTTGTTGCCTTATTGTGTGAATGCTCCAAACATTCACGTGTGTGGGTTTCAACACCAAAATATATTAAACTTCTTCTTCTCCGCATTTTTCACCCGATTCAAACCGTCCCAACTTGGGACGGTATATGGGGCAGTATAGCTCGGTTGGTAGAGTGGTTGCAGGTTCGATTCCCGCTTCCGCCATCCTAGTCACTGCCATCGTGTCCTTGGGCAAGACACTTGACACACCTGCTCCCAGTGCCACCCACACTGGTTTAAATAATAATAATAATAATGGATTAGATTTATATCGCGCTTTTCTATTGTTAGATACTCAAAGCGCTCACAGAGAAGTGGGAACCCATCATTCATTCACACCTGGTGGTGGTAAGCTACATCAGTAGCTACAGCTGCCTTGGGGTAGACTGACTGGCCCCTCCGACCACCAGCAATCATTCATTCACCAGTGTGAGCGGCACCGGGGGCAAAGGGTGAAGGGTCCTGCCCAAGGACACAACGGCAGCGATTATTTTGGGATGTCAGTTAGGTAGGGAAGCGAACCTGCAACCCTCAGGTTTCTGGCACGGCCGCTCTACCCACTACGCCATGTAACTTAGATATTGGGTTTCACTATGTAAAGCGCTTTGAGTCACTAGAGAAAAGCGCTATATAAATATGATTCACTTCACTTGTGTTTCTGTTGTGTTACAGTGCGGATGTTCTCCCAAAATGTGTTTGTCATTCTTGTTTGCTTCAACTTCAACTTCAAACTGTTCAGCCTATTCGGGAATCACAGACTTTCCCTTGAAAAACTCCAAAAATGCACAGATTTCCCAGAATTCCAAGTTTCAGGAAAAGGAATTGGCCATTTTTCAGCCTTCCACCATTTCCAAATTTTTCCCCAAAATTCCCGCTTTTCCCGAAATTGACAAATTCCCATTGAGAAGAATGGGACATTTTTCTAAGTTCCACAATTCCCACATTTTTCACCCGATTCAAACCGTTCCAACTCCGAAATATTCAGCCTGTTCAAAATTGTGTGCTCTCCTTCAACAATTTTTTTTTTTTAATTCCCGGATTTCCAAGAATTCCCAGTTTTCTTGGACAAGTTCCCCATTGAAATGAATTGTCAATTTTTTAAACTTCCACAATTCCCACATTTTTCAACCGATTCAAACCGTTCCAACTCCGAAATATTCAGCCTGTTCAAATTTGTGTGCTCTCCTTCAACAAATTTTTTTTTTAATTCCCGGATTTCCAAGAATTCCCAGTTTTCTTGGACAAGTTCCCCATTGAAATGAATTGTCCATTTTTTAAACTTCCACAATTCCCACATTTTTCATCCTATTCAAACCGTTCCAACTCCGAAATATTCAGCCTGTTCAAAATTGTGTGCTCTCCTTCAACAAATTTTTTTTTTAATTCCCGGATTTCCAAGAATCCCCAGTTTTCTTGGACAAGTTCCCCATTGAAATGAATTGTCCATTTTTTAAACTTCCACAATTCCCACATTTTTCATCCTATTCAAACCGTTCCAACTCCGAAATATTCAGCCTGTTCAAAATTGTGTGCTCTCCTTCAACAAATTTTTTTTTAATTCCCGGATTTCCAAGAATTCCCAGTTTTTTAGGACAAGTTCCCCATTGAAATGAATTGTCCATTTTTTAAACTTCCACAATTACCACATTTTTCAACCTATTCAAACCATTCCAACATCAACACATTCCACTCATCCTGGACATTCAAACTGAGACTTTCCCAAGTTCCAAACCAAATTCTGCTTTTCCTGGAAATTCAAACTCTTTGAACATTCAAACTATTCTTCTATTCATACTAAATTCTGTCAGCATTTCCTTCATCTTCAGCATTGGAACATTCCCACGCTATTCCTTCAGGAATGACCTCATCTAGTAAAGTATTTGACTTAATTAAATGTTTGGGTGGAACTTTATTAAAAACCCAGTTTCTTTTAAGTAATAAAGACATTTATCAGAGCTGTTTACTTTTTGACGGACTGTAGTTAATCATAGTACTGGCATTTTTTTCAAAATATAGATTTTGAATTGAGAATAATTTTGAACGGAGAATCGATTCTGGATCGAATAGTTACCCCCAAGAATCGAATTGTGCAGTGCCAAAAACAATCACAGCCCTCGTAAATAAAGTGGAACGAATATGGTTGAGCACAGTTGGGGTGTGTGGGGAGGCTGCCCAAGATGGCGGCAAGGAGACGGAGAATGCAGATGAGCGGAGAGGCGGGGCGGCACACAATTGACATTTCTCCTCTGGCTGTATAAAAAGGGAGAAGGAGGAGGGATCAGGTCAGAAGGAGCAGGAGAACCAACGGCAGAAGCTGACGAGCGAAAACGACCGAGAGTGAGCCCAAGACTGCAACGACTGAAAGCGAGAGAGGAGCAGCTGAAAAGCGATCCGACCAAAAGGCAAAGCTTTATTTAAAAAAATAAAAAGAGCCAAACTTGCTAAAAAGATGTCCTTCCTGGATGGTCCGTGGAACCCGCACGACGACGCCAGGGTGTTTCCAAAACTTTTTCTTAGAAATTTTAGCCACCAGAAACATGTTTATTTGTTATTTCTTGAGTATTTCTATTGACGGAGAGAGAAGGCATACCGCTAAGAACTTATGAGTTGTGAGTTCGAGCTGCTCACTTGGGCTCGGCGTTTAGGACATTAGTGAAATAGAGGAACTAAACAAGTCAAACAAAGGTAAGTCCCATCAAATATTCACTATTTTACTTTGTTACATGCTAGGGCTAGACATTTAATAACATTTTAACTTGGATTATGATTTCTCACGATTATGTAAATATACCGAAAGCAGTGAAGTTGTCACGTTGTGTAAATGGTGAATAAAAACCGAATACAATGATAAGCAAATCCTTTTCAACTTATATTCAATTGAATGGACTGCAAAGACTGTCAGGCTTGTCCCTGAAAGTTTGGTCTATGTCTTAGTTTTTCCTCTGCAGTTGTCTTTGTTTCCTGACAGAACTCTTATTTTGGTTGTCTTTCCTGTTTGTCTCCCTGAGTGCTGTGTCTCCTCAGCTGTGGCTGATTGGTGCCTGGCCACACCTGGTGTCAATCAGCCAGACACTATTTGAACCCGTTTTGTCCTCCGGTCAGATGCTGGATTATTTTCGTGTCGATGTCTTGTCGCTTTGTCTACTTCTGTTCACTCTGCTCATGCCATAGTTCTGTCGTGTCACAGTAAGTGTTTTTGTTCTTAGCCAAGTTTGTTATCCCCCTTGTGTGCGCCTTTTGTTGGTACCCTTTTGGTTAGTTCTAGTTTTAGTGTTTAATTAAATCATGTTTTCTTACACAATGCCTGCCTCCTTCTCTGCATCTTGGGGTTTGTCACAAACTCAACCTGACAAAGACAAGATATTTAATGTTCACACTTTGTTGTTTTTTTGCAAATATTAGCTCATTTGGAATTTGATGCCTGCAACATGTTTTTCAAAAAGTGGCAAAAAAAAAAGACTGAGAAAGTTGAGGAATGCTCATCAAACACTTATTTGGAACATACCACAGGTGAACAGGCCAATTGGGAACAGGTGGGTGCCATGATTGGGTATAAAAGAAACTTCCATGAAAAAAAGGACGGGGCGAGGGTCACCACTTTGTCAACAAATGCCTGATCAATTGTCCAACAGTTTAAAAACAACATTTCTCAACCAGCTATTGAAATAAATTTGGGGATTTAACCATCTAAAGTTTGTAATATCATCAAAATTGTTAGGATCCGTACTCGGATCTACTCATATTATTGTTTCCGTTGTTGTATCACTCCGTCATCCTACCTCTTATTTCCTGTTTGTTCCGTCACCATGGTCACTCATTAGTTCACCTGCTACTCACGGTCCCGCACACCTGCTACAAATAATCACCTTCCCTTTATAAGCCTTCCTCTTTTCATTCTTCTGTCTGGGACTCTAATTTGTTCATTCACAACGGTGCGTCTGCTTTGCGCTTTTGCTTACATGCAATTTCTGTATTAGTCTCGCGAGCTCTCACGCTGCGCAATTTTATTCATTCTTAGCTCTTATGCTAAATGTTTTGTTTTCCCCTTTGTGTGCCTATGTGCCAGTTTAGTTGACTATTTGTTCATCTTAGCTTTCATGCTAGCGTCTTTTGTTTGCCTTTTCTTAGCTCCAGTATTTTTGTTCTCTAGCACCTTTTGTTAAATAAATCATTAGTTCATACCTTTGCTGTGTTGTAATTTGACGCATCCTCGAAGGAACAATTTGGCATCACAATGCCGCCCAGACGTAACAAAAAGGTTCAGAGAATCTACAGAAATCACTGCCGAAACCAACACCGAATGCCCATGACCTTCGATCCCTCAGGTGGTACTGCATCAAAAAGCGACAGTGTGTAAAGGACATCACCACATGGGCTCAGGAACACTTCAGAAAACCACTGTCAATAACAACAGTTTCGCTACATCTGTAAGTGCAAGTTAAAACTCTACTATGCAAATCCAAAGCCACTTATCAACAACACCCAGAAACGCTGCTGGCTTCTAAGATGGACTGGTGCAAAGTGGAAAAGTGTTCTGTGGTCTGAGGAGTCCACATTTCATATTTTGGGGGGAAACTGTGGACGTCGTGTCCTCCGGACCAAAGAGGAAAAGAAGCATCTGGACTGTTCTAGGCGCAAAGTGGAAAAGCCAGCATGTGTGATGGTATGGAGGTGTATTAGTGCCCAAGGCATGGCTAACTTACACATCTGTGACGGCACCATTAATGCTGAAAGGTACATAAACATTTTGGAGCAACATATGCTGCCATCTAAGCAACGTCTTTTTCATGGACGCCCCTGCTTATTTCAGCAAGACAATGCCAAGCCACATTCTGCAGGTGTTACAACAGTGTAGCTTCATAGTAAAAGAGTGCGGGTAGTAGACTGGCCAGCCTGTAGTCCAAACCTGTCTCCCATTGGTGCAATATGAAGGCTAAAATATGAGGCAGGAGACTGTTGAACAACTTAAGCTGTACATCAAGCAAGAATGGGAAAGAATTCCACTTCAAAAATGTGTTTCCTCAGTTCCCAAACCTTTACTGAATGTGTAGTTAAAAGGAAAGGCCATGTAACACACTGGTAAAAATGTATTTTTTGCAATGTGTTGCTGGCATTCAATTCTAAGTTCATGATAATGATTTCTTTGCAGTCTATTCAATTGAATGCGAGTTGAAAAGGATTTGCCAATCTTTATATTCTGTTTTTATTTACCATTTACACAACGTGCCAACTTCACTGATTTTAGTTTTGTAAAACCTGGTTATAAAATGTGCTTTTTGAGCACATACTGTGAGAATAAGGATCATTTCGGTGACAATAACCGTGATCTGAAATGTTCATATTATAGTTATTTTGTACCACTCTGTCATACACCATCAAGCTGACTTCTATAAACTACTTCGAACTGTGAAATGTGGTGGAAACCACACAGGTCCACTGGGACCTGGGGTTGCAGAAACTAAAAGGTTGTAGGAACCTGGCGGAAAAAGGCCGTAATGAGTAGATTTACAGATACCAGGAAATTGTGGCCAAATACAGAATGGAACTGTTGAATGTTAAGCGTTTCCACTTTGCAGCTGCTGAAGACGTAGCGGAGCATGTAGCGGAACGACAAAAGTATTTTGTGGTATCCCCGGATCCAGTGAGGTCAGACGGACTTCTTCCTTCTTCTAGATCAGGGGTCGCCACCCTTTATCATCAATCAATCAATCAATCAATGTTTATTTATATAGCCCTAAATCACAAAAGTCTCAAAGGACTGCACAAATCATTACTTGAACCCACAAAAGGGCAAGGAAAACTCACACCCAGTGGGCAGGGAGAATTCACATCCAGTGGGACGCCAGTGACAATGCTGACTATGAGAAACCTTGGAGAGGACCTCAGAAGTGGGCAACCCTCCCTCCTCTAGGGGACCGAAAGCAATGGATGTCGAGCGGGTCTAACATGATACTGTGAAAGTTCAATCCATAGTGGCTCCAACACGGCCGGGAGAGTTCAGTTCAAAGCGGATCCAAGACAGCAGCGAGAGTCCCGTCCACAGGAAACCATCCCAAGCGGAGGCGGATCAGCAGCGTAGAGATGTCCCCAACCGATACACGGGCGAGCGGTCCATCCTGGGTCTCGACTCTGGACAGCCAGTACTTCATCCATGGTCATCGGACCGGACCCCCTCCACAAGGGAGGGGGGGGAGATAGGAGAAAACAGAAAAGAAGCGGCAGATCAACTGGTCTAAAAAGGAGGTCTATTTAAAGGCTAGAGTATACAGATGAGTTTTAAGGTGAGACTTAAATGCTTCTACTGAGGTAGCATCTCGAACTGTTACCGGGAGGGCATTCCAGAGTACTGGAGCCCGAACGGAAAACGCTCTTTACCACTCAAAGAGCCATTTTGATCCCTTTCACAAAATAAAGAAAACAATGGGAGCCACAAGACTGTTTTGAAATTTAAAATGAAATAACACAGCGTACTGTACAACGTCTAGTTTTTCTTTGTGCTATGTATTAACCCGGGGTCTCAGACACACGACCCGCACCTTAATATGAACATTTTATATTAGTGCAGCCCACAAGTTTTATTTGAATGCCGCTTGACAACATCACATTTGCCAACCATCTCAATTTTTCCGGGAGACTACCGAGTTTCAGGGCAACTATTCTCTCGACTGTAGAGCGCCCTCTACAACCGTAACAAACAGCTTACATGTTGTATGAGGCTTCTACAGACACACGTAAGCGACTGCAAGGCATACTTGCTCAACAGCCATACAGGTTACACTGAGGGTTGTGATATAAACAACTTTAACACTCTTACTAATATGTGCCACACTGTGAAACCACAAACAAGAATGACAAACACATTTTGGCAGAACATCCACACTGTATCACAACATAAACACGACAGAACAAATACCCAGAATCCCATGTATCAAACCCCGTGCACCTCAACCGACGCCCACCTCAACTGTAGCCCAGAATAGTTAGGGATGCATGGGATTCTGGGTACTTGTTCTGTTGTGTTTATGGGGCGGCATAGCTCGGTTGGTAGGGTGGTCGTGCTAGCAACTTGAGGGTTGCAGGTTCGATTCCCGCTCTTGCCATCCTAGTCACTGCCGTTGTCTTAGTTTATTGCTGACTCATGACACTCTTATGAGCGGGTCCTTTTTGGGTCCTAAGTGTGGAAAGCAAATCTTAAGCTTCTACAAGAGTCCCAAGAAAACTGCACTTGTTTCCCCCAGTGCTGCCCATCACCCACGATCCTTGTGTGTGACAAGAACACACATCTTGTTCTCTTTTCTATGCATTGTAAATAGTAAGAAACTGCTAGCGAGAGGCGGCTAACAACGCAGGCAATATGAAGGTCGCTAAAAAAAACGAATGCAGACAATATGAAGCCGGGCGGTATAGCTCGGTTGGTAGAGCGGCCGTGCCAGCAACTTGAGGGTTGCAGGTTTGATTCCCGCTTGTGCCATCCTAGTCAGTGCCGTTGTGTCCTTGGGCAAGACACTTTACCCACCTGCTCCCAGTGCCACCCACACTGGTTTGAATGTAACTTAGATATTGGGTGTCACTATGTAAAGCGCTTTGAGTCACTTGAGAAAAGCGCTATATAAATATAATTCACTTCACTTCACTTGTGTTTATGTTGTGAATTGTGAAGTGAATTATACTTATATAGCGCTTTTTCTCTAATGACTCAAAGCGCTTTACAGAGTTAAACCCAATATCTAATTTTTACATTTTAACCAGTGTGGGAGGCGCTGGGAGCAGTTGGGTAAAGTGTCTTGCCCAAGGACACAACGGCAGTGACTAGGATGGCGGAGGCGGGGATTGAACCTGCAACCCTCAAGTTGCTGGCACGGCCGCTTTACCAACCGAGCTATACCGTTGTGTTACAGTGCGAAATGCGTTTTGTCATTCTTGTTTGGTGTGGGTTCACAGTGTGGCGCATATTAGTAAGAGTGTTAAAGTTGTTTAAATCACAGCATGGTGGTGCAGCATGTGGAATGTGGAATGGCATAAAAAGAACCTTAGGGGGGAAAAAAAAACTTGAACCCTGATGACAAACACATCAGGACTCAAGCTTGCAGAAAAAAAAAATACATGCAAATCTTTCCAGTCGGTCATTTTGTCATTTTAGACGGACGCCACACATGGAAAGCTTCTGTCTTTATGAAAACTACTTACAAAGTGTTAAGTTGTTCCAGCACTGATCCCAGCTACAAGTCGTCTGCTTTAATCGCATAATTCCACAGTATTCTGGACGTCTGCGTTGCTGAATCTTTTGCAATTTGTTCATTGAATAATGGAGACGTCAAAGAAGAAAGCTGTAGGTGGGAAGCAACGTATTGCGGCCGCCTTTAGCAACACAAACACAGCCGGTGTTACCTTGTTTACATTCCCGAAAGATGACGGTGAAGCTTTACTATGGAACAGAGCGGTCAAGCGAACAGGGTTCCCCACCACATGTCAACCGGCAGGTTTCGGTGAGAAAATGGTGGTAATAAGTCGGCTCTTATTACCACCTGCAGCTGCGGACTTTCTAGCTTCCTCCCATTGGCCGCCCCCGACCGTCGGATGCTTCCACCGTGGAGGAGGGGGAAAAAAAAATCTCAGCCCAGCTGCCTGCGCCTCGTCGGGAAACGTGGCTTCCCTCGGAGACACTGGCGGTCACCACACCCGTGGCCACACCCCTCCGACCTTCAGGTTGTACAGGTACGACCATATAAGTCTCACCTTAAAACTCATCTGTATACTCTCTAGCGTTTAAATAGACCTCCTTTTTAGACCAGTTGATCTGCCGCTTCTTTTCTTTTTTCTCCTATGTCCCCCCCTCCCTTGTGGAGGGGGTCCGGTCCGATGACCATGGATGAAGTACTGGCTGTCGGGACCCAGGATGGATCGCTCGCCTGTGTATCGGTTGAGGACATCTCTACGCTGCTGATCCGCCTCCGCTTGGGATGGTTTCCTGTGGACGGGACTCTTGCTGCTGTCTTGGATCCGCTTTGAACTGAACTCTCGCGGCTGTGTTGGAGCCACTATGGATTGAACTTTCACAGTATCATGTTAGACCCCCTCGACATCCATTGCTTTCGGTCCCCTAGAGGGGGGGGAGGGGTTGCCCACATCTGAGGTCCTCTCCAAGGTTTCTCATAGTCAGCATTGTCACTGGCGTCCCACTGGATGTGAATTCTCCCTGCCCACTGGGTGTGAGTTTTCCTTGCCCTTTCGTGGGTTCTTCCGAGGATGTTGTAGTCGTAATGGTTTGTACAGTCCTTTGAGACATTTGTGATTTCGGGCTATATAATTAAACATTGATTGATTGATCTCACTAAAACACTAGTAACACAATAAGCAGGTAAGGGATTTTCCAGAATTATCCTGTAAAATTTGTTTAATAACATCTGAATCGCTCCCACTGCCCTCGTCTTTTTTTTTTCTTCCAGTCCTTCACTCTAACTTTCCTCATCCACTAATATTTCATCCTAGCTCAAATTAATGGGGTAATCGTCGCTTTTTCGGTCCGAATCGCTCTCGCTGCTGGTGGCCATGATTGTAAACAATGTTCAGATGTGAGGAGCTCCACAACCCGTGACGTCACGCGCACATCGTCTGCTACTTCCGGTATAGGCAAGGCTTTTTTTATTAGCGACCAAAAGCTGCAAACTTTATCGTGGATGTTCTCTACTAAATCCTTTCAGCAAAAATAAGGCAATATGGCGAAATGATCAAGTATGACACATAGAATGGACCTGCTATCCCCGTTTAAATAAGAACATCTCATCTCAGTAGGCCTCAGACGGACGCCACACATGAAAAGCTTCTGTCTTTATGAAAACTACTTACAAAGTGTTAACTGTCTTCTGAAAACTGCTTACGACTTCCTCGACGTGCGCTGTAATAACAAACATCAATCAAGTACTGGAGGCTTCTGTAAACTACAGCGACAAGGAAGTCCCTGACTGCTAAATATTAGCTTTAACAGGACCAACAGCTGCTAGTAACACTTTGTGGAGGTTTGTACGCTAATGATGAGGTTAATGTTTTGTGTACAGACCTCACGAATTGATGAACGTGGACCCGGACTTAAAGGCCTACTGAAATGAGATGTTCTTATTTAAACGGGGATAGCAGGTCCATTCTATGTGTCATACTTGATCATTTCGCGATATTGCCATATTTTTGCTGAAAGGATTTAGTAGAGAACATCCACGATAAAGTTCGCAACTTTTGGTCGCTGATAAAAAAGCCTTGCCTGTACCGGAAGTAGCAGACGATGTGCGCGTGACGTCACGGGTTGTGGAGCTCCTCACATCTGAACATTGTTTACAATCATGGCCACCAGCAGCGAGAGCGATTCGGACCGAGAAAGCGACGATTTCCCCATTAATTTGAGCGAGGATAAAAGATTCGTGGATGAGGAAAGTTAGAGTGAAGGACTAGAAGGAAAAGAAAAAGACTATACGGTGGGAGCGATTCAGATGTTATTAGACAAATTGACATTCTGGAAAATGCTTATTGTGTTATTAGTGTATTAGTGAGATTATATAGTCGTACCTGTACAACCGGAAAGTCAGCCCCGCACCTTTCTTCAGCACAACTTGACGGGTGGTGTCGATGCCCATCTCTGCCCTTCGCAAGGGACCCTCTTCGAAACATGATTTTTCGAAATGATTGCCGCATAATACACTGTACTTCGTGTGTGTGGTCCAATCCAACCGTGTTCGCTTGACATCTCTGTTCCATAGTAAAGCTTGACTGTCATCTTTCGGGAACGTAAACAATTAAACACCGGCTGTGTTTGTGTTGCCAAAGGCGGCCGCAATACACCGCTTCCCACCTACGGCTTTCTTCTTTGACGTCTCCATTATTTAGTGAACAAATTGCAAAAGATTCAGCAACACAGATGTCCAGAATACTGCGGAATTATGCGATAAAAAGAGACGACTTATAGCCGTGAACGGTGCTGGAACAAGATGTCCTTTACAATGCGTGACGTCACCACGACTTTTTAGCATGATACTTCCGCGCGAAATCTAAACTTGCAATTTAGTAAATCTAGTAGTGGCTTTCAGTAGGCCTTTAAACAAGGTGAAAAACTTATTCTGGTCGATTGTACGGAATATTTACTGTACTGTGCAATCTACTAATAAAAGTTTCAATCAATCAAAAAAAACATTTTAGCCTTTTGGAGGGGGTCTACGGATTTTCATAGTCCAGTCTGACTCGTTAGATTTAGTCCAGCAGGATCCAATATATAACAGAAGGACCACAGACAAAGGACACGGGGACCATTTTTTTGGTTTTTAACTTTCAAAACCACTACAATATTTAAATTGTTTTCAAAGAACTGGAGAACGCAATTTTGATGGAAATTTTTTTGCAATGCCGAACTGAAATGCTAACAGTTAGCACACCGGTAACAAAAAAATCAGCCTGGTAAATGTGTTGTACTTGTATAGTACTTTTCTACCTTCAAGGTACTCAAAGCGCTTTGACACTACTTCCACATTCACACATTCACACACTGATGGCGAGAGGCCCTAACCAGGACCCATCAGGAGCAAGGGTGAAGTGTCTTGCTCGGGGACACAACGGACGTGACGAGGTTGGCAGAAGCCGGGGATCAAACCAGGAACCCTCGGGTTGCTGGCACGGCCACTCTACCAACCGAGCTATGCCGCCCCATAAACACAACAGAACAAATACCCAGAATCCCATGCATCCCTAACTATTCTGGGCTACAGTTGGGGTGGGCGGGGTTTGATACATGGGATTCCACTAACCCAACCGTGCCATGCCGTCCCCAGCAAAATTAGCTAATAGAGCCAACATGATAATAGTATGCATTAGTGAAATACCACAATATATACACTATATTAGCTACTGCACATTCTGGACAACAAGCCCTACTTTTTTCCTACACTTTGATTCCTGTGGCTTACAAAACAGTGCGGCTAATTTATGCATTTTTCTTGGCTAAGAGCAATGTGTGTTTAAAAGAATAGATTTCAACAGACAATGAAAGGGCGTGTTATTTTTGGATGAGTTTTGGTAATGTAATTCCTGTTTTAATGCCTTGAACCGGAAGTAAAACGATCAATAATGTTTCTATTCAAAAGGATTGATTGATTGAAACTTTTATCAGTAGATTGCACAGTACAGTATATATTCCGCACAATTGACCACTAAATGGTGACACCCGAATAAGTTTTTCAACTTAAGGGGTCCACGTTAATCAATTCATGGATTCATCATCACTCCAAGCAACGGTTGTAAGTCTTACAATATAACAAAAACTGTTCATACTCACTAAAGCGTCCCATGTGGGATGTCTGAAGGAGTGTTTTCATGCATATTTGTACATGCTGTCGTAATGTAATCAAGCTAGCGTCGTTCGCATTGGAGAATATGTTAAAACTTGGACAAGTGTCCGTGGTGGTTTTAACTTACTTTTTGTCTTGTTTTAGTTTAGTAAATTCACCAAAACGTCACCGTGGAGTTATTGAGTCCGTTTAGCTGATCGGAGAGCTAGCTTACGCAACAAAGGGTCCGATACGATGACTTCTGTTTTGTTTGATCAGCCGTTTTACTGCCTGGAATTCACGGTAATTATTGAGATGTATTGGGTCTATTAAATTGACTAAATACTCACAAAAGATTGCACCAGAGATTGTTTCAATTGGTCAGTGCACTTAATGTTTTCAGTGTACCGTATATGGTACTGTTCTTTTTTTTTTGTTGCACAAACCCCGTTTCCATATGAGTTGGGAAATTGTCTTAGAAGTAAATATAAACAGAATACAATGATTTGCAAATCATTTTCAACTCATATTCAGTTGAAAACGCTTTAAGACAACATATTTGATGTTCAAACTCATAAACTTTATTTTTTTTTTTGCAAATAATTAACAACTTAGAATTTCATGGCTGCAACACGTGCCAAAGTAGTTGGGAAAGGGCATGTTCACCACTGTGTTACATCACCTTTTCTTTTAACAGCACTCAATCAACGTTTGGGAACTGAGGAAACTAATTGTTGAAGCTTTGAAAGTGGAATTCTTTCCCATTCTTGTTTTATGTAGAGCTTCAGTCCTTCAACAGTCTGGGGTCTCCGCTGTAGTATTTTATGCTTCATAATGTGCTACACATTTTCAGTGGCAGACAGGTCTGGACTGCAGGCGGGCCAGAAAAGTACCCGCACTCTTTTTTTACGAAGCCACGCTGTTGTAACACGTGCTGAATGTAGCTTGGCATTGTCTTACTGAAATAAGCAGGGGCATCCATTAAAAAGACGGCGCTTGGATGGCTGCATATGTTGTTCCAAAACCTGTATGTACCTTCCAGCATTAATGGTGCCTTCACAGATGGGTAAGTTACCCATGTCTTGGGCACTAATGCACCCCCATACCATCACAGATGCCGGCTTTTCAACTTAGCGTCGATAACAATCTGGATGGTTAGCTTCCCCTTTGGTCCAGATGACACAATGTCGAATATTCCCAAAAACAATTTGAAATGTGGACGCGTCAGACCACAGAACACTTTTCCACTTTGCATCAGTCCATCTTAGATGAGCTCGGGCCCAGAGAAGCCGGCGGCGTTTCTGGATGTTGTTGATAAATGGCTCTCGCTTTGCATAGTAGAGCTTTAACTTGCACTTACAGATGTAGCGTCGAACTGTATTTAGTGATAGTGGTTTTCTGAAGTGTTACTGAGCCCATGTGGTGATATCCTTTAGAGATTGATGTCGGTTTTTGATACAGTGCCGTCTGAGAGATGGTCATTCAATGTTGGTTTCCGGCCATGCCGCTTACGTGGAGTTATTTCTCCAGATTCTCTGAACCTTTTGATGATATTATGGAGCGTAGAGGTTGAAATCCCTCAATTTCTTGCAATTGCACTTTGAGAAACGTTGTTCTTAAACTGTTTGAATATTTGCTCTCGCAGTTGTGGACAAAGGGGTGTACCTCGCCCCATCCCAATTAGCCTGCACACCTGTGGGATGTTCCAAATAAGTGTTTGATGAGCATTCCTCAACTTTATCAGTATGTATTGATACCTTTCCCAACTTCTTTGTCACGTGTTGCTGGCATCAAATTCTAAAGGAAATTATTAGCACAAATGTATTTATTTCTTTATGAGTTTGAACATCAAATATGTTGTCTTTGTAGCATATTCAACTGAATATGGGTTGAAAAGGATTCGCAAATCATTGTATTCCGTTTATATTTACATCTAACACAATTTCCCAACTCATATGGAAACTGGGTTTGTACTTTGAATTAGCTGAACACTTGCGGCCATTCCTCTTCCTCATTTCGTGGGAGGAAGTGTGTTGTCAGTCCCGAGCAGACTCTTGACAAGTCATTACTCTCCTCGACATCGAGGGGGTCTACACCTCTGCCACCAGGGCCGTCGCGATGGCTCCTCACGTCTCTCTTGATGTCAAAACGGGTACGACCTTTTGCTTGCGTTCTTCTCCAAAACATTCTTATTCTCTGCATCTTTCGGTAAGATAAGACCGAGCTTGCCTCCAGAGTGTTGAGAGAGCTGGTAGCCAGGCGTCTATAGGAAGTTAACCAGGCTGATGTGTCTCTGTCTTTACTTCAGGCCAAGTTTGATTCGCGGGGAGGATGGGTAACGTGATGCGAGGCGTGGGCATCCGTCCAGAAGTCGACGTGAAAGACCCCGGCAACCCTCAGAAAGGTGAGATCTCCTACGGCCAAACTGAACATGACGTTGGAGGCCACGTTTGATACGGCAACCATCTGGTGTCTAGGGTCAGAGGACAACCTGATGGTAGTTCTCGCAGACTACCCGTCTCCGGACATCGGCAAGCCCATCTTCAAGATGGGGGAGAAGCTCAGCATCATCTCGCGGTACGCTCATCTGCATTTTTTTGGTTTGGTTCCGCTGTTGAACGGAGAACTGCAATCTCCTGCAAAAGTTCATGGTTTCTAATTCCCCTTTTGGCTGGTGCTTAGGGACGCCTACTGGTGTAAGGTGAGTTCCATTCAGACGGGGAAGAAGAACTACATCCCCGAGAGTCACGTGGCCAAAGTGTACCACGGGTAAGTACACCTACACGTCCACCTGGCCCAAAGAGAGTCCATGGCGACTGACTATTAACTGATCCACCAGCTGGCTGTTCGAGGGGGTGACGAGGCAGAAGGCTGAGGAGCTGCTGCTTCTACCTGGGAACGAGGTGGGCTCCTTTCTGGTTCGGGAGAGCTCTGTGGAGCGCGGTGAGGAACTCTTATCTGTCTGGAAACCTTTCAAGACTCATGCAAATGTCCACAATGACTAAGCTTGGGGAGACATAAACACGGCTGTCAACTTCTGCTTTTCAAAAAGAAATAAAAATAGCCGCATCTTCCTCAAAATAACTGACCAAAAATTGACAGCTCGACTGACTTTTCTGTGTGGGTTTTTAGGTATGTACGTGCTCTCGGTCAGGCACAGCCCTATAAAGCACTATCGCATCTTCAGGCTGGACAACAGCTGGTACTACATCTCCCCTCGCCTCACCTTCCAGTGCCTGGAGCAGATGATCGACTACTATTCTGGTGAGCCGGAAGAAAATACAAAACGAACAGAAGCCCAACAAAGTCTCCTGACAGTCAAAATGTTTATATTAGTAGGTAGAGTTGTTCCAATGCCAGGATGACAGTAGTCAATTCCCAAGGTTACACTTTGCCTTCCTGGTGAAATGACTAAAGCAGGATTGTTCCAAGTGTTGCCAAGCAACACAAGAGTGTCTCTAAACTGTTTTCTAAGCACTTAAAGAAGTGATAAAGGTTGGCTGGCACGTTGCTGTAGCTTTCCTGTGGTAATGGACTGTCCCTGGGCTTGTGGTGGCAGATCTCTGCTTTCACTCGCAATGTAAAAACGTTCATGACTGCTTGCATTTGACTGCCGAAAAATACCTGACCAAAGTAGGAATGGAACGATAAACGGTATGATGATAAACCGCGGTCCAACTCCCGACCGTTTTAAATGATCGTAAAACCGTGATTAATAACTCTTTGATGAGCTAATTTACTGGAAAAGCATGCTGATGCTAGCTCATTAGCGGGCTTTAATGCAAAAATGAATACGAGAGACATTCACGTCTTTACCCATTAAGAAACGACATATCCCAATATAAACTTGTATAAACACACTGGAAAATTCCCGCGGAAATGTTGATGGGCCAACCATCTGTGCCCTGGACCTCTGGCCGGGGGTTGCCGGAAGCCGCCATGCCTTGAAAATGGTGCAGAGTGTCCGTATCCGTGAGTTTTAGGTGTATGTGTACAAAATGAGTTATATAGCTAGCCTAAAATGTTAGCATGCGCGTAAAACTTAGCATGTGTGCCAACGATGGCATTCTAACAGTTAGCATGTCTCACATTTCAAGTAAGACCGCTGTAAGGTGTACAGCTGCGGAAATACGGAAACATTTGTAAAATTAGATGAAAAAGTTAGCATCCCTAAGTTAGCTTGCTAGCATGGTATCGTTTGCACGTTAACGAGTGGCATGTACCAAGTTATAGGACTCTGGGGTAAACGAATGCAAAACTAGCTCCAAAAAAGTAGCATTCTAACTTTAGCATGCTAGTAAGCTAAGGTTAGCATGCTAACAGTTAGCTTGTGTCACATACAGAGTTATATGACTAAGGTGTATGGCTGGGGAATTAGAATACAAAGTGTAAAATTAGCTAAAAAATAGTTAGCACTTTAATGTTAGCATGATATTACAAAATATTGCGAAACAAAATGGCAGATAATGTCGCCTAGCAAAGCAGAGCATGTCTGACTACGGTAGCCGTATTGCTCCGCGTTCCATCAAGCAGTGCGGATTCGTAGCTTACCAAAGTCGTACAAAAACATTTTGTGGAATGTACTGTATTCTCAATAAAACTTTAAAGTTTGGGTGTTGCTTGCTTACGGGTACTTGCTACCGTTCTTTATTGAACAGGCGTCAGTCAACCTGCAGTGCACACATATCTCTTATGTCTGACTGCCATTATCATTACACCATGTACAAAATAAAATAGATTTGATGTCAGTAAGCACAACCAGAATTATTACGTATATGAGGCGCACTGTCGATTTTTAAGAAAATAAAAGGTGTGGAGAGGCGCAGGGCACGCTGGAGCCCGGCCCGAGATGGCGGCAAGGAGGCGGAGAATGTGGCCGAGCAGAGAGGCGGGGCGTGCCGGGAGCGACGCCGCAATCAACTTCAGGTGTGTGGATCGCGCACCTACACACAATTAATAAATCTCCTCTGGCTGTATAAAAGGGCAGCAGCGGAGGAGGGTGGGGGAGAAGGAGGAGGAGAGCCCGCAGCAGAACCTGAGTACCAAAAGCAACAGAGAGCAAAACGACGACGCACCGACTGAAGCAACCGAGGAGCGAGCAGCAGAGAAGGAGCTGAAAAGCGACCCGACCTGAAGACAAACTTTGATTGAAAAATAAAGCGAGTCAAACCTGCTCGAAAGCAATGTTCCTCGCCTCCGAATGTCCTTCATTGATGGTCCGTGGAACCCGCACGACGACAGCAAGAGACCGTCACATTTGGCGCCCAACCCGGAAGGACCATCGGAGGCGAGGGACATTGCTTTCGAGCAGGTTTGACTCGCTTTATTTTTCAATCAAAGCTTGTGTTCAGGTCGGGTCACATTTCAGTTCCTTCTCTGCTGCTCGCTCCTCGATTGTTCCAGTCGGCCGCGTCGTCGTCGTCTTGCTCTCTGTACTCAGGTTCTGCTGCGGGTTCCCCTCCTCCTTCTCCCCCACTCTCCTCCGCTGCTGCCCTCTTATACAGCCAGAGGAGATGTATTAATTGTGTGTAGGTGCGCGATCCACGCACCTGAACTCTATTGCGGCGTCGCTCCCGGCACGCCCCGCCTCTCTGCTCGGCCGCATTCTCCGCCTCCTTGCTCTGCCCCGCTGCTCGTTCCATGGCTGCGCCTCTCCACAAAAGGTTTTTAAACGTGCCTTATAGGTCTAAAAAATATGGTATTCATATTTTGACAACCCTAATAGAAAGCGACTGTGCGTTCTTGCACTGGGACAAACAGAAACAAAAGAAAAACAACAACCGACCTAACTTTTGTTATTATTCTGAGCCTCAACTCACTTAAGTTGATGTTTTCCGACCTCCGGGGACATTTTTGCTTTGATTCCAGACTTTGCGGACGGCCTTTGCTGCGTGTTGACCGCTCCATGTCTGTCCGACCGAACAATTCCACCAGCGGGTGAGGCACCGGTTGTCATGAGGAGCCACTTCGACTGGAATAAAATAAACAGGTAGGCGTAATGCTCGCTGGAAACGAGCTAACAACAAAGACGTGCTGGTCGGTTTACGATTCCGATCTTCCCAAACAGGATGCAGCTGACCGCCACCGGGGGCCGCGATGACAGCATGGTGAGCTACGGCATCAGGAACAGCATGGCCGACTACCTGTCCTTTTCGGGGTACCACCAGGGAACCCGAGGCACGGGGGCGGAAAACAGGAAGAAGAAGAGCAAATCTGTTTACGCATTGCCGGAAAACAACCTGGACAACTTTGACTGTGATGCCCAGTAGGGGCCGCCGTACGTCTTGTACATAAGAAACTATCCTATAGGGACGGCGTGGCGCAGTGGAAGAGTGGCCGTGCGCAACCCGAGGGTCACTGGTTCAAATCCCACCTAGTACCAACCTCGTCACGTCCGTTGTGTCCTGAGCAAGACACTTCACCCTTGCTCCTGATGGGTGCTGGTTGGCGCCTTGCATGGCAGCTCCCTCCATCAGTGTGTGAATGTGTGTGTGAATGGGTAAATGTGGAAGTAGTGTCAAAGCGCTTTGAGTACCTTGAAGGTAGAAAAGTGCTATACAAGTACGACCCATTTATCATTTGTTTATCCTTCTGTGTCACGTTACGCCATGCTGATTGGCTCCACCCCCTCCAATACCGTGTGTATAGGAGTCTGTGGAGAGGCGCAGCGGGGCAGGGCGGCCGAGCTTAGAGGCATTTGCCCCACGTTGGGCGCCGAATGTGACAGTCGCTCGCTGTCATTCAGGTTCAATGGACCATCAAGGAAGGACATCTCTTTCGAGCAGGTTTGACTCGCTTTATTTTTCAATCAAAGCTTGTCTTCAGGTGGGGTCGCTTTTCAGCTCCTTCCCTGCAGCTCGCTCCTCGGTTGCTTCAGTCGGCCACGTCGTTGCTCTCTGTTGCTTTCGGTACTCAGGTTCTGCTGCGGGCTCTTCTCCTCCTTCTCCCTCACCCTCCTCCGCCGCTGCCCTTTTATACAGCCAGAGGAGATTCATTGATTGTGTCCCGGTGTGCGAGCCACGCCCCTGATCCCACTTGTAGCGTCGCTCCCGGCACGCCCCCGCCTCTTCACTCGGCCGCATTCTCCGTCCCCTTGCCGCTATCTTGCTGCTCATTCGCCGGCTGCGCCTCTCCACAGAGTCATTCTGATGGCGTCCACAAATGTGATCCCTGATGTGCACCAAACAAGCAGACCACTCTCCACGTGCAAGTGAACTCTGTTGCGCTTCGGTTGCCTTGTGTTCTAACGAAACACGATTCACTATAAATCTCCTCAAACGTCCGACCCTTAGTGAACATTTCCTTGCTGCCCTGAAGCCGATTGCCATCTTAGCGATTCTTTTAAGACTGAGACGTCAAAGTGGTTTTCGCTGAGGGCCACGTCGCAGTTTTGCTTGGCCCCAGAGGGCCGCTTCTAACAGTAAATATTATTATTGTCAGAATAATTGTATCTAAGTTATCACACATTTTTGTGTTCCAACGAGTTCCCGGCAAGCAGAAAAAGGCTGCCTTTGATCTTACCAATCAAAAGGCCTGTAAAACGCCACTGTGTAGGATGGGCAGCGACATGAAGGTGTCGGTTTCTTTGATGCATTGTAATCCACAGGAAGTGTTGTCTCTACCTGAGATCTACAAAGTGGAGAGGAAGCAGGACCTGACCCCCTTCCAGGCACCTTTTCTTTGAACTGTTTTGTAACCAAAGGCGACAGCTGTTTACGACCCCCTTCCTTTAGAAACAGCTGTCGCCATGTAATCAGGGAAAGTCCAAATAAAAGAGGCGTACAATCTTTCGTCAGAGCGTGGTGGGAGACTGTAAAAAGAGTACAGACCAGAGCTTTCTCCTCAATTGAGCTAAATTGAATTCTGTCTCTGTTTAATTCCTTGCTTCTTTGTCTGTTTAATAGATGTCATCAGTGTTTGAACCCGACAATTATTACGAATTGTTTTAATGGATGGAGTTGCTGCTTACAGAAGGGAGCACGAAGGAAGAGTAAAACATTGGAGCAGACAGAAGCCGAGGAAGTGATGTCATTGTGACGAAGCCTCAGCATGCCGTCCCAAGATGATGTGCGAATAGGCTGGGAAAAAAAAAAAAAAAGAGTTCCTCTGTGTTTGCTCTTACAATAACGATGTAACAATGTAAAAATATAATATAATATAATTGTGGAGGTTCCTCTGATCACGTCAGATCCTCCCGTAAGCGCGGTAAGTCAGGTTTGACAATCGTTTTAATTTTCTCACACGCCACGACAGCAGACTCTAATGCGACTTTTCAGTCTCTCTCTCGTTCCAACAACCGTGTCTCGGCCCGGCTGCCGCTACTAAGCATGGCAGGTGATTGGATGATCAGTCCCAGCTGGGTAATCCAATCCCCTACCAGCTGTGCTTCGAGGCCGGTCCTTCCACACCCTGCTCCGCGGCAGGCCCGCAGGCCACGTCCCCTTCCACAATAATATATTAGTATAAATTATATACTGTATATATAATATGTAAATATTACATATATGTTATATTTTAATTTCAACTATGGTACATTTTTAGTCTATATTCCATCCTTTGTAACTGAGCTACTGTGTGAAAGAATTTCCCTCTTGGATCAATAAAGTTTGTCTAAGTCTAAGCCTAGAGCTTGGTGATAATACAGATTACGGAACATAAATGAAGTATTACTGTCGGTTATTGGATGCATTTTTTAAAGTGATTTAGAGGTAGAAATGATTACTCTCATTAGCTGCTTTGCAAGCCACCTAGAACAAGTCAATTTTTATGTTAGGAAGCGGAAAAAACAAAAACCTTTTGTCTTCTTGTCTCTCATGATTGTGAACGATAGGAAAAATTCTCCGAAAAAGTGCAGTTCCTCTTTAACCTCTTAAGGCCCAAGCTGTTTGTTTATATGCTTTTTTTAATTTCTCTTTGCTATTTGGGCTTATTGGACCCTAATTAGAAAAAAAACTAAGAATCATCTTTTGATAGGATGTACTTAGTCCATAAGTACACAAATGTCTACGTCATGTTTAGTGACATGCTAATTCTTATTTTTACACTTTTTTTTTTCCAAATTCCAGTGTATGTTATACTCTTCTGACAGCACCAGATGGCAGGATAAGTGTCCACATAAGTGGCCATAAGACCCCAATTCAGTAGTCTACACAATTTTGGAAATAAGAGCTAAAAAGGTGCTGTCCACACATGTGGCCACTAAGAAACATTTATGACTTTAGCTCCACACTTGTTGGAGATTGTCATTACTGCCACAAGTGGTGGAAAAGTGCATTACACCTGAATATTGCTGTGGGCTTATACCAGGGGTGTCCAAAGAGCGGCCCAGGGGCCATTTGCGGCCCGCGGGTAATTTTTTAACGGCCCTAAGCACATTCTAAAAATACGATTTAAAAAAATAAAAAACAGAAAAAGTGGTATAAAAGAGCAAAAAGGTGAAAAGTGACAAGAAAATGTTGCAATGTTTACTTTAATAACACAAAGCTGCCATGCAGGCTGTTATTTTCTTTAAAAAATAATAATTAATCAAAATCAATGTCACATTAAATATTCCACTTTGAGACATTTTGGGGGGAAAATGTTGCATATTTTGTGTTTGCCATATAAGAAAATAAGTTTTTAAGAAAATAAAGAACGGCCTGATAAGAACAAACAAAAAACATAAACAATAATAAAAGTTAAAATTGGCAGACGGATCTGAAGTTGATCTCAAGACGATTGTGTTTAAAGAAAACAGTAAAAAAAAAAAAAAAAAGCTTTTTATTTTTTAAGAGTAGGACTCTTTTGGATCCCCAATAATTTTAGTAGGATTTTTTGTGTGGCATTGCTAAAAAATAAAAATAAAATAAAAATTATTAAAATCAATGTTGTTGTGTGTTGACATTTTAAGGCTCCAATTATTATATAATCTCAAATATCCCATTGGTGAGTTTTGAAACATATTAAGGGGGTCAAAGAGGGGGTGGTATAATAATAATAAAACCTTAGTAATGCAATAGGGTCCTCTGTCCCAAAGGGACATTCGGTCCCTAATAATAATAATAAAATTAATATATTTTATTTGTAAAAAGCTTTTTACATTGAGCAAACAACTTTAAAGTGCTACAGTGTAATGAAAAAAAATATATGAAAATAATTAAAAATAAAAACTAGAACAGCCTAATAGCTAGAATTAATATGCATATATCTAAAAAAAAGGCTTTTAAAGCCTTTTTTCAAAAGCATCCACAGTCTGTGGTGCCCTCAGTTGGTCAGGGAGAGCGTTCCACAGACTGGGAGCGGCTGGAGGGGGTTAACCTGTCTGGAGCAGAGGTGTCGTGTGGAGGATTTGGGGTTAACAACTTCCTGTACCTAGCAGAATTTTACCACTAAAATGTATGCGTTTGACTGAAAAACTGAAAGCCCTTGAGGTGTCCAAAACAACTTTTTCTTTTCTTTTTTTTTTTTAACAATCTCATTAGCTAGCTTTAATCATATAGAGGCAGTGAGAGCAGACAAGCTCAGCATTTTGTTCTCCATTAAAAAGAGCAAATAATGTCCGCAGGGTAGGACTACTGTATGCATGAGTGCACACGTGTGTGTGTGTGTGTGTGTGTGTGTGTGTGTAGTCAGCAGAAAAGTCTTCCCACCTCCTGTAATTGCTATTCCACCGTGACATCATATCTGAGCACACATGCAGCTAAATGAGGTCGCCAATATGTTAGAAACAGGAATATATTTGTAATGGGGCAGTTAAGGCAATAATAACACGTTATAATATAAGTTAGTCCACTGTTGTCAAACTCGAGGCCAGAACTGGACCACCATTTCATTTTATTTGGCCCGCGAACACCTGGAATATATGCGTCGAAAATACCTGATCTTAACTTTAACATCACGCAATATTGCAACAAATATATCATACTGTGTGGAGGTGCAGCCGGCGAACGAGCAGCGGCGAGGAG
>NC_084614.1:9461987-9506987 GCF_033978795.1 Nerophis ophidion
TCCAGACCAGGGGTAGGGAGCCAGATGTGGCTCTTTTGATGACTGCATCCGGCTCTCAGTTAAATTTGAGCTGACTCTGCTTAATACGATAAATAATGAATAATTCCACTTGTAATCAGTGTTGAAAATGATGTTCAAAATATAAAACATCCTTGTGCATTTTTAATCCATCCATCCGTTTTCTACCGCACCTGTTCAAGAAGTTGCGTTGATGGTAAGAAGTTATTTATTTATTATTGGTTAGTGTGGGGCTTGCCCTCCTGGGGGTTCTTCAGACCACCAAGAACCGACATGAGACCCTGTTTCAGGGTTACTGTATTGTTTCATTTTTCAATAAGTCTCTCAGTTGCTTTCCAGCACTTGTCTTTTTCTTTTTCGTTTTCGCTCGCGCTCTGGCTCCAGCACCAACCCCGTCTCTCCTCCTGGCTGCTGCTTATAACATAGCGACAGGTGATTAGGTAACAAGGCTCAGGTGGGCAGTCTACGCACCTGTCGCTGATTTCGAGGCCGGTCCTGGCAACACCCTGCTTCGCTGCAGGCCCGCAGGCCACGCCCCCTACACAGTTAGCTTCAGAATAACAATGTTATCACAAAGAATAAGAGACCTATTATACTCTAGAAATGTTGGTCTTACTTAAAAATGCACGTGTTTAGTTGTGTTCAGGGTTAAAAAAAATATTATACGGCTCTTACAAAAATACATTTTAAAATATTTGGCTTCTTGGCTCTCTCAGCCAAAAAGGTTCCCAACCCCTGATCCAGACTATGTTAGGCGCAAAGTTGAAAAACCAGCATCTGTGATTGTAAGGGGGTGTATTAGGTGCCCAAGGTATGGGTAACTTACACATCTCTGAAGGCACCATTAATGCTGAAAGCTACATGCAGTTCTTGGAGGAACATATGCTGCCATTCAAGCAATGTTATCATGGACGCCCCTGCTTATTTCAGAAAAACAATGCCAAGCCACAACGGAGACCCCGGGCTGTTGACCAACTCAAGCTGTACGTCAAGCAAGAATGGGAAAGAGTTCCACTTCAAAACTGTGTCTCCTCAGTTCCCAAAACTTTACTGAGTGTTGTTAAAAGGAAAGGCCAGGTAACACACTGGTAAAAATGCCCCTGTGACAGCTTTTTTTGTATTGTTTTGCTGCCATTAAATTCAAAGCAAAATATCTTCTCTTTGCAGTCTATTCAATTGAATCTACGTTGAAAAGGATTGGCATATTATTGTATTCTCTTTTTATTTACCTTTTACACAACTTCACAGCTTTTGTAGAATAAAACTACACACACACATACTAATTTTCTGCTGTTTTGACCACACCCAAAGTTGTATTTTTAGAGCAATAAAAAAATCTATAGTAGGGCAAGGCAACTTGGGAGTCCACACCGCAATAATAATAGTACCTTTCTTTTTTTTTTTTAAAGAATACGTATGTAGTACACTTGTTGTACTTGAAAGTACTTCAAGGTTGAGGAACATGAACACGGTTGGAGACGTCAGAAAGATGATGCTAGTCCCGTCCTCAGTGCCAATCATCACAAGGAGCAAACAAGGACTTGCAGGGAGTGGAAAGAAAAAAAGCAGAGAAAACAAAAACGAACAAAAAAAAAACATCCGCTCAGCACGTGTTTTAATAAAAAAAAAGGGGGGGGGGGGTGCGGTTTAGTTTTAAACTTCTGAACATTGGACGTAATCGAGATAGACAAATAAACTCTTGTCGGATTTTCTCTGAAGAAAAACTCTCGCCGGCCAAAAGTTCTGCTTGTACAAAAGATAATCAAACTCAGATTGGAGGTATTAAAGAATATGTTCAATATGTGGCAATACATCAGGGCCACACACAAAAAAGATGACACAAAAACTATATGACTTGACTTTTAAACCCACTCAGTTTTGTTGAGAACTGAAATAAAACCGTAAGACTCTAGTCAAATGGTTCAGTCAGACGTGTTTAGGTTTGTTTCTGATTGTGTACAGTAATGGCAGTAATACAGCATCAATCACAAAGGAATGCCATTTGACCAAAAGACAAATTCAATCTAAATCAAAGCTGTAAGCAGCGATGGACGGGACCGCTTTGGCTGCTGCCCCCGCGACCCAAGCCCAGATAAGCGGTAGAAGATGGATGGATGATTACACAGAGAAAAAGGTGTATAAACATGTGTTGTACATCAGTCTCATAGTAATAACAGTTGTAAAGTGGCTTGGGCATTTTATAAGGACGCCTTGAGACTCTAATGCATGGTGAATGTAATGTAGTTGTTGTATTGAAGTGGGAATAGCAAACTTCCTGTTGATTTTAGTTGGGGGCGGTCAATGTATGAAAGATAGGTCTCAGTGAGACCTATATTGAGGTTTTTGTTTCATGTGTGTATGACAGTCCTGCAGTTTTGTCTGAGCAGAAAGCCGCCATTTTGTGACAACAGCAGCAGCGCAATGGTTCTTTGCGGGCTCATAAAATAAGAACTGGGGTAGTAATTAAAACTCTTTCTTTAAATTTTAATCAGAAGGGTTCAAACTCTATTCTGTGCTTATTTGCAGCCGAAACGACAAACGGCCTCAGAGGAGATAATGTTTGAAATAAAGCAACATTTTTTAGCCAACTTCTGTATTGAAGTGGGAATAGCAAACTTCCTCTTGATTTTAGCCGGGGGGTCTCAGTGGATGACATATAGGTCTAACTGAGACCTACATAGTGGTTTTTGTTTTATGTTTCTACGACATTCCTACTGGAAGTTACAGACAGATTCGTCTGTGTTTTCTTCCTCGGATTACTGTATATCGCAATTTTCGCCAGTCCTAATGTGTGTGTCAAATTTGGGAAGTTTTGAAGCATGTAAAAGGTGTCAAAGTACAGCTCAAAGAGGCGGCGGCATAATAATATAGAATAATAATAATAATAAAACCTTAGAAATTCAATAGGTCCTCTGTCCCAAAGGGACATCGGTCCCTAATTAGTCACAACAATTTCCGTCCTATGCTCTGCGAAGGTGGGGGTAGGACGTACAAAGAACCAAGCAAAGCTAATAAAATAGTTGCATATTTTAGACACAGAACAGGCCAATGCATTGAAAAGAAGCAATACAACATAAATCACATGAGGACTGTTACTTAGACTAAAATTGTTGTTAGACAATACATCAATAAAACATTTAATTTGCCCTCCAGGATTTCACTGGCTTTTTTGTGATTTTTCCAACCTTAAATGCCTGAATTTGAGGCAAATTTTTAAAAACGTTGCTGCAAAAGTTGCAATGTTTTGAGGCTTCCCCCCTATACCACAAATTGGCTTGTGATTTTATAAATGTGTCATCAATGTTTTAAATGTTCTTTGTAAACTTAACCTCAGGAGTTCAACAATTGGAAAACAAATTCTGTCATGTTTTGCTCGTTATCTAAAGACGTAAAAGTATGAAAAAAGATGGCAGGAAAAGTACAGACTCGAAGATTATTACCACAGTACAGTACTGTTTTAATCAATTAAAGAAAAAGGATTTAGTAGAGAACATAGACGATAAATGTCGCAATTTTTGCTCGCCAATAAAAAAGCCTTGCCTGTACCGGAAGTAGCAGACGATGTGCGCGTGACGTCACGGGTTGTGGAGCTCCTCACATCTGAACATTGTTTACAATCACGGCCACCAGCAGCGAGAGCGATTCGGACCGAGAAAGCGACCATTTCCCCATTAATTTAAGCGAGGGTGAAAGATTCGTGGATGAGGAAAGTGAGAGTGAAGGACTAGAAAAAAAAAAAGACTATACAGTGGGAGGGATTCAGATGTTATTAGACAAATTTACTAGGATAATTCTGGAAAAGGGCTTCACGGTGGCCGAGGGGTTAGTGCGTCTGCCGCACAATACGAAGGTCCTGCAGTCCTGGGTTCAAATCCAGGCTCGGGATCTTTCTGTGTGGAGTTTGCATGTCCTCCCCGTGAATGCGTGGGTTCCCTCCGGGTACTCCGGCTTCCTCCCACTTCCAAAAGACATGCACCTGGGGATAGGTTGATTGGCAACACTAAATTGGCCCTAGTGTGTGAATGTGAGTTTGAATGTTGTCTATCTGTGTTGGCTCTGCGATGAGGTGGCGACTTGTCCATGGTGTACCCCGCCTTCCGCCCGATTGTAGCTGAGATAGGCGCCAGCGCCCCCAAAAGGGAATAAGCGGTAGAAAATGGATGGATGGAATTCTGGAAAATCCCTTATCTGCTTATTGTGTCACGAGTGTTTTAGTGAGATTATATGGTCGTACATGTACAACCTGAAGGTCGGCCCCGCATCTTTCTCCAGCACCAGTCGGCGGGTGGTGGCGATGCCCATCTCTGCCCTTCGCAAGGGACCCTCTTCGAAACACGATCTTTCAAAATGATCACTGCATAATACACTGTACTTTGGTTATGTGGTCCAATCCAACCGTGTTCGCTGTTCCATAGTAAAGCTTCACCGTCGTATTTCGGGAATGTAAACAATGAAACACCGGCCGTGTTTGTGTTGCTAGAGGCGGCCGCAATACACCGCTTCCCACCTACAGCTTTCTTCTTTGACGTCTCCAGTATTCATTGAACAAACTGCAGAAGATTCACCAACACAGTCGTCCAGAATACTGTGGAATTACGCAATGAAAACAGAAGATTTATAGCTGGGAACGGTGCTGGAACAAAATGTCCTCTACACGCGTCATCATACCACAACGTTTTCAGCAGAATAATTTAAAATTGCAATTTAGTAAACTAAAGCGGCCGTATTGGCATGTGTTGCAATGTCAATATTTCATCATTGATATATAAACTATCAGACTGCGTGGTCGCTAGTAGTGGCTTTCAGTAGGCCTTTAACTTAAATGAGTGGAGTATAATATTGCACGTGTCAAACAGGGCCGCACTTTGGAGACCCAATTGTGTGGAATATGTACTGTACCGTGCAATCTACTAAGAAAAGTTTCAATCCAAAACCCGTGTTGCAAGTGTACCTAATGTTGTGGCCGGGGCAGAAGAGAGAAGAAGGACAAAGTGGAGGAAGTCAACACGACAGTTGCGTACACCGCCTTCTTCTAATCTCTCCACTTCCTCCTTCGCAGCTGTCCAAACCTCTGACTTGTCTTCGGTCCCACCGTGTACTGTGAACCACCACGTGGTCTCACTCACCCCCTTGTGCTACATGGACTTTCCCTCGAAAGCTCACCTTAAGTAAACCCTTACCTGACGTTTACCTCACCCTAAATTAGAGGAGGACCACTTCCTTTGCGTCGACTAAAATCTACAGTTGAGTATACAACTTTAAGGCAGGGGTGTCAAAACTTTTTCCACTGAGTGCCGCACATTTTTTAATTTTCAAAACCAATAAAATATACACTTTTTCTTCTTTTCTTTTTTTATTGCTGGGGCTCCCTCAAGTCAGGTCTTAAGGACCCAGAAGGGTTTCAGTCTTAAACAAGGTTCAACATAAGTCATATATTATTTTTTTCATAAAACCCTTGAATCGCTAATTCTAGTACATTATTATTATTTTTTTTTAACGAACTTTTTGTTGAAACCCTATTTTTTGAGGCAAAATACAAAATACACAATATTCTTCCCCGAAAAGATTTTCAAAGGGAAATATTTTATGTGAACTTATTGGATCCCTAAATAGGTCAATAATTCAGAGCAAAATGGATTTGAATTCCATCCATCCATCCATCATCTTCCGCTTATCCGAGGTCGGGTCGCGGGGGCAACAGCCTAAGCATGAAAACCCAGACTTCCCTCTCCCCAGCCACTTCGTCTAGCTCTTCCCGGGGGATCCCGAGGCGTTCCCAGGCCAGCCGGGAGACATAGTCTTCCCAACGTGTCCTGGGTCTTCCCCGTGGCCTCCTACCTGTTGGACGTGCCCTAAACACCTCCCTAGGGAGGCGTTCGGGTGGCATCCTGACCAGATGCCCGAACCACCTCATCTGGCTCCTCTCGATGTGAAGGAGCAGCGGCTTTACTTTGAGTTCCTCCCGGATGGCAGAGCTTCTCACCCTATCTTTGAGGGAGAGCCCCGCCACACGGCGGAGGAAACTCATTTCGGCCGCTTGTACCCGTGATCTTATCCTTTCGGTCATGACCCAAAGCTCATAACCATAGGTGAGGATGGGAACGTAGATCGACCGGTAAATTGAGAGCTTTGCCTTCCGGCTCAGCTCCTTCTTGACCACAACGGATCGATACAACGTCCGCATTACTGAAGACGCCGCACCAATCCGCCTGTCGATCTCACGATCCACTCTTCCCTCAGTCGTGAACAAGACTCCTAGGTATTTAAACTCCTCCACTTGGGGCAGGGTCTCTTCCCCAACCCGGAGATGGCATTCCACCCTTTTCCGGGCGAGAACCATGGACTCGGACTTGGAGGTGCTGATTCTCATTCCGGTCGCTTCACACTCTGCTGCAAACCGATCCAGTGAGAGCTGAAGATCCCGGTCAGATGAAGCCATCAGGACCACATCATCTGCAAAAAGCAGAGACCTAATCCTGCGGTTACCAAACCGGAACCCCTCAACGCCTTGACTGCGCCTACAAATTCTGTCCATAAAAGTTATGAACAGAATCGGTGACAAAGGACAGCCTTGGCGGAGTCCAACCCTCACTGGAAATGTGTTCGACTTACTGCCGGCAATGCGGACCAAGCTCTGGCACTGATCATACAGGGAGCAGACCGCCACAATAAGACAGTCCGATACCCCATACTCTCTGAGCACTCCCCACAGGACTTCCCGAGGAACACGGTCGAATGCCTTCTCCAAGTCCACAAAGCACGTGTAGACTGGTTGGGCAAACTCCCATGCACCCTCAAGAACCCTGCCGAGAGTGTAGAGCTGGTCCACAGTTCCACGACCAGGACGAAAACCACACTGTTCCTCCTGAATCCGAGGTTCGACTATCCGACGTAGCCTCCTCTCCAGTACACCTGAATAAACCTTATCGGTTGATTTGAATTTATTATTATTATTATTTTTTTTTTAGCAAAGACAGTTATTATGTGGGCCTACCGAGGATGTCGTAGTGGTTTGTGCAGCCCTTTGAGACACTAGTGATGTAGGGCTATATAAATGAACATTGATTGATTGATTATTAAATTCCAGTAAAATCCTTAGGGATCCAAAAGTGCCCCACTCATAAAGAGGTCATGCTTTTTAAAAAAAAAAAAAAAAAAAAAATTTCATTCAAGCGCTGGCACTGATCGTACAGGGAACGGACCGCCACAATAAGACAGTCCGATACCCCATACTCTCTGAGCACTACCCACAGGACTTCCCGAGGGACACGGTCGAATGCCTTCTCCAACGATCAGTGCCAGAGCTTGGTCCGCATTGCCGGCAGCAAGTCGAACACGTTTCCAGTGAGGGTTGGACTCCACCAAGGCTGTCCTTTGTCACCGATTCTGTTCATAACTTTTATGTTCATATCTTTTATGGACAGAATTTCTAGGCGCAGTCAAGGCATTGAGGGGTTCCGGTTTGGTGGCCGCGGGATTGGATCTCTGCTTTTTGCAGACGATGTGGTCCTGTTGGCTTCATCTGGCCGGGATCTTCAGCTCTCACTGGATCGGTTCGCAGCCGCGTGTGAAGCGGCCGAAATGAGAATCAGCACCTCCAAATCCGAGTCCCTGCCCCAAGTGGAGGAGTTCAAGTACCTAGGAGTCTTGTTCACGAGTGGGGGAAGAGTGGATCGTGAGATCGACAGGCGGATCGGTGCGGCGTCTTCAGTAATGCGGACGTTGTACCGATCCGTTGTGGTGAAGAAGGAGCTGAGCCGGAAGGCAAAGCTCTCAATTTACCGGTCGATCTACGTTCCCATCCTCACCTATGGTCATGAGCTTTGGGTCATGACCGAAAGGATAAGATCACGGGTACAAGCGGCCGAAATGAGTTTCCTCCGCCGTGTGGCGGGTCTCTCCCTTAGAGATAGGGTGAGAAGCTCTGCCATCAGGGAGGAACTCAAAGTAAAGCCGCTGCTCCTTCACATCGAGAGGAGCCAGATGAGGTGGTTCGGGCATCTGGTCAGGATGCCACCCGAACGCCTCCCTAGGGAGGTGTTTAGGGCACGTCCAACCGGTAGGAGGCCACGGGGAAGACCAAGGACACGTTGGGAAGACTATGTCTCCCGGCTGGCCTGGGAACGCCTCGGGATCCCCCGGGAAGAGCTAGACGAAGTGGCTGGGGAGAGGGAAGTCTGGGTTTCCCTGCTTAGGCTGTTGCCCCCGCGACCCGACCTCGGATAAGCGGAAGAAGATGGATGGATGGATTTTTCATTCAACACTTAAATCTCTATATCAGCTTCAGATAATATATATTGTAATTGGTTTAGTATATTTATAATAACAATCAATAGGATAATCAGTATAAGTATTTAATTAGTATGGAATTTTCTTCCGCCCGATTGTAGCTGAGATAGGCGCCAGCGCCCCCCGCGACCCTGAAAGGGAATAAGCGGTAGAAAATGGAAATGGATGGAATTTTTTTTTTGAAATTTTCATATTTTTTATGGTTTTATGTTTGTTGTATTTATGTCCTTTTTGTCCTTAAATCAATCAATAATTTATAGCAACATTGATTTTTATTCATTATTATTTTTGGAGAAATTGTTTTAAAAATTGTGTTATTAGAGTCAACAATGCAACTTTTTCTCGTTGCATTTCACAAATTTGCTCTTTTATTCCATTTTTTATTGTTTAAAAAATGTTTATTTTAGGATTTATGGAATGATGTGCTGCGGGCCGGTAAATATAGCTGCGGCCGCAAATGGCCCCCGGGCCGCACTTTGGACACCCCTGCTTAAAGGGAACGCCTGTGCATTGTTCCCTCGCCACTACGCACTTACTGCGGTCTCATCGTGGATTCAAAGTACCATTGACGGTATTTAAATTGGTACCGTATTGGTTCAAATGTGAACGGTCCCCGAACAGATAATGGTTGTTTTTCAATATTTAAAGGCCTACTGAAAGCCACTACTAGCCACCACGCAGTCTGATAGTTTATATATCAATGATGAAATATTAACATTGCAACACATGCCAATACGGCCGCTTTAGTTTACTAAATTGCAAATTTAAATTTCGCGCGGAAGTATCATGCTGAAACGTCGTGGTATGACGACGCCTGCGCGTGACGTCACGCATTGTAGAGGACATTTTGGTCCAGCACCGTTCCCAGCTTTAAGTCGTCTGCTTTAATCGCATAATTCCACAGTATTATGGACTAATGTGTTGCTGAATCTTATGCAATTTGTTCAATTAATAATGGAGACGTCAAAGAAGAAAGCTGTAGGTGGGAAGCGGTGTATTGCGGCCGCCTTTAGCAACACAAACACAGCCGGTGTTTCTTTGTTTACATTCCCGAAAGATGACGGTGAAGCTTTACTATGGAACAGAGCGGTCAAGCTAGCATGGTTCCCTACCGCATGTCAACCGGCAGGTTTCAGTGAGAAAATTGTGGTAATAAGTCGGCTCTTACCGTAGACATGAGCGGAGAGCTTGCGTCGTTTCTCCTGCACCTGTCAAAGAGGCAGCTGCGGACTCTCTTGCCTCCTCCCACCGGCCACCACCGACCGTCAGATGCTTCCAACGTGGAGGAAGCATCGGCTGCTTTCGCCTTGTCGAGAAACGTGGCTTCCCTCGGAGACACTGGCGGTCACCACACCCCTCCGACCTTAAGGTTGTACAGGTACAACCATATAATCTCACTAAAACACTAGTAACACAATAAGCAGATAAGGGATTTTCCTGAATTATCCTAGTAAATTTGTCTAATAACATCTGAATCGCTCTGCCGTCTAGTTTTTTTTTTTTTTTTTTTTTTTTTCCTAGTCCTTCACTCTCAATTTCCTCATCCACAAATCTTTCATCGTCGCTCAAATTAATGGGGAAATCGTTGCTTTCTCGGTCCGAATCGCTCTCGCTGCTGGTGGCCATGATTGTAAACAATGTTCAGATGTGAGGAGCTCCACAACCCGTGACGTCACGCGCACATCGTCTGCTACTTCCGGTACAGGCAAGGCTTTTTTATTAGCGACCAAAAGTTGCAAACTTTATCGTGGATGTTCTCTACTAAATCCTTTCAGCAAAAATATGGCAATATCGCGAAATTATGAAGTATGACACAAAGAATGGACCTGCTATCCCTGTTTAAATAAGAACATCTCATTTCAGTAGGCCTTTAAGACATTGATTTATACCAGTTGAAAAAAAATTCACTACGTAATGTGACACCTAGCAAGGCCGTAATGCTGCTAATAGAGATGTTTAGCACTTTATTAAACGTGTCATTCAAGTGCAAAGTGATATTCAAAAAGAAAGCAAGCATGTGGAAACTCTCAGTCTGGAAGGCAAGAAGTCTGGAAGGCCTACTGAAATTAGATCAATCCATCATCTTCCGCTTATCCGAGGTCGGGTTGCGGGGGCAGCAGCCTAAGCAGGGAAGCCCAGACTTCCCCCTCCCTGAAATGAGATGTTCTTATTCAAACGGGGATAGCAGGTCCATTCTATGTGTCATACTTGATCATTTCGTGATATTGCCATATTTTTGCTGAAAGGATTTAGTAGAGAACATCCACGATAAAGTTTGCAACTTTTGGTCGCTAATAAAAAAAAAGTCTTGCCTGTACCGGAAGTAGCAGACGATGTGCGCGTGACGTCACGGGTTGTGGAGCTCCTCACATCTGAACATTGTTTACAATCATGGCCACCAGCAGCGAGAGCGATTCGGACCGAGAAAGCGAGGATTTCCCCATTAATTTGAGCGAGGATGAAAGATTTGTGGATGAGGAAAGTGAGAGTGAAGGACTAGAAAACAAATTTAAAAAAGTATACAGTGGGGGTGATTCAGATGTTATCCATCCATCCATATCCTACCGCTTATTCCCTTTGGGGTCACGGGGGGCGCTGGTGCCTATCTCAGCAACAATCGGGTGGAAGGCGGGGTACGCCCTGGACAAGTCGCCACCTCATCACAGGGCCAACACAGATAGACAGACAACATTCACACACTAGGGACCATTTACTGTTGCCAATCAACCTATCCCCAGGTGCATGTCTTTGGAAGTAGGAGTAAGCCGGAGTATCCGGAGGGAACCTACGCATTCACGGGGAGAACATGCTAACTCCACACAGAAAGATCCCGAGCCCGGGATTGAACCCCAGACTACTCAGGACCTTCGTATTGTGAGGCAAACGCACTAACCCCTCTTCCACCGTGAAGCCCCAATTCAGATTCAAATTTACTTGGATAATTCTGGAAAATCCCTTATCTGCTTATTGTGTTACTAGTGTTTTAGTGAGATTATATGGTCGTACCAGTACAACCTGAAGGTCGGCCCCGCACCTTTCTTCAGCACCAGTCGACGGGTGGTGGCTATGTCCATCTCTGCCCTTCGCAAGGAACCCTCTTTGAAACACCATCTTTCGAAATGGTCGCCAAATAATACACTGTACTTTGTGTGTGTGTGGTCCAATCCAACCGTGTTCGCTTGACCGCTCTGTTCCATAGTAAAGCTTCACAGTCATCTTTCTGGAATGTAAACAATGAAACACCGGCTGCGTTTGTGTTGCTAAAGGCGGCCGCAATACACCGCTTCCCACCTACGGCTTTCTTCTTTGACGTCTCCATTATTCATTGAACAAATTGCAAAAGATTCAGCAACACAGACGTCCAGAATACTGTGGAATTATGCGATGAAAACAGATGACTTATAGCTGGGAACGGTGTTTAGTAAACTAAAAAGGCCGTATTGACATGTGTTGCAATGTTAATATTTCATCATTGATATATAAACTATCAGACTGTGTGGTCGCTAGTAGTGGCTTTCAGTAGGCCTTTAAAGACGAGGAACATCTTCTGTTTCCGCATCATTCAGGTGTGTGCTGATGCGGAAACGCGTTAACAAGTCTGGCTGCTGACTTTGTGTTTTTTATGCTTCTTAAGCCTCAATGAAACAAGTCGTAAAGACCTTTACGGTAGCCTGGATAGCAACGTGGCAAAGGAGCATTACGGTAATGGAGGTTTAATTAAGGCGGGATGGTCTGAACATGCCACGATGACGCTATGATGTCATCGCTCAGATATTTCAAATGTTTGCACGCTGCAGCTTTACTTTCCTCTTCCTCGCATTAGTCTCTGGGAATGCTCATTTGTTTCCCTTTCTGGACACCACAGGCCGTCTGGGTGAACATTTATAAAGCTTTATTCTGCATCTAACCATCATTTATCCATTTGACTGGCGCAAAGCTGTTAATAACTGGAAAAAAACCACGCCGCATCCTCCCAGGCGGAGTTCTTTCCACAGCTCTTGGCTTCTGTTAAAGCTTTGCCTGGAGCGGACAGCTGTGGAGGAATTAATCACCGAGGTCTTGAAGGTCTTTCATAATAAATGAATCACAAAGGACAAGGCTAGGTGAGGTACAGACAGGACATATAAAAGACTTGGACCTCAGGCGAGACTCGTACAGTCACTCAAATACCTATTTGGATATTCTAAGACCAGGACCTGTTTTGCATAACCAGAAGCAGCTGTTACAGGTAACGTTTGTGCTAAGAAAACAGACTAACGAGCAATTTTAAAGGGGAACAGCAATTTTGGGGGGGAATGTTCCTTATCATGTCAGTTAGTTTGTGACGAAGGAGGCAGGCATTGAATAAGGAAACATGGTTTTAATATAAAATATTAGCACAAAACCAAACAAAGTGTACAAACACAAAAGCGTGCACGGGGCGGATAACAAACTAAGGGAGCTAGCAGGGGAGCTAGACAACAAAAGGAATCTAGCAACAAACAAAAAGGGGCCTATCCTGGAAGCCAGCGGGTAGCCAACAGGCAAAGAGAAGTAGTTACAATAAAACGGAAGCAGGGAACAAACGACAGTAAGCTACGAACAGATACCGAAAGATAGCTTACCGCTACGCTGCAATGACATGAAACGATGCGCCAGGAGCGACAATGACAAGACAAGAGCGACACGACAGGTAGCAACGATAAGAGCGACAGCAATCCAGCAACTGACTGGAGGACAAAAACAGACTCAAATAGAAGCGAGCTGATTGACACCAGGTGTGGCACCAGGTGCCAATCAGCCGCAGCTGAGGGGAAAACAGCACACAGGGAGAAAAAAACGGGAAATAGACCAAATAAGAGCGCTGACAGGAAATACTACACACAGAGGAAAAAGTAAAACACAAGCAGTCAGGGGCAAGCCTGACACATCATTCACAATCCCTATTTAATTTTCTTTTATGCAATCTAATTCGTAAAATATGGCAAGTACGAGGTGGCTAACAATGCAGATAATGGAGTACACTACACCTCTAACAAAACACCCAAATTCCGCCAGAAATAATTCATTTACATCCAGTGACCTGAATATTAACAAGTATCAGCGATATTGTTATTATAAGCGCTAACGCAGACGAAAATTTTTCGGTGCACCCTGATGACAGAGAGCTAACTAGCATAAGCTGCTATGTCGACATATTGAGCTGCTGCATCACTTCCCAGTTGGTGAAAGTTGTATTTGGATTGATCTAAATCATGCCTCTCAGCAGGATAGTACAAGGTTGTGAGCATTAACTGAAAGGTTGGTCACCTTTGACATCGGAGATAGCAAGAAAGACACAAAAAGAAGCTCGTTTGCGGAAATTTTGCAGATAATGGAGTACACTATAAATCTAAAAAACATCCAAATTCCGCCAGAAATCTCGTTACCTAATTATTAAGAAGTATCAGTAATATTGTTATTATAAGCGCTTACACAGACAAACAATTTTTAGGTGCACCGTGATAACGGAGTGCTAACTAGCTTATCAATCAATCAATCAAGGTTTACTTATATAGTCCTAAATCACGAGTGTCTCAAAGGGCTGCACAATCTACAACTACATCCTTGGCTCAATGTCAATATAGTAGCTTAAGCTGCGATATTGACCCAGAAACTCCGCCGGCTTCGCAGGGCCCGAGCTCCTCTAAGATGGACTGACGCAAAGTGGAAATGTGTTCTGTGGTCTGACGAGTCCATCCATCCATCCATCCATTTCCTACCGCTTATTCCCTTTCGGGGTCGCGGGGGCGCTGGCGCCTATCTCAGCTACAATCGGGCGGAAGGCGGGGTACACCCTGGACAAGTCGCCACCTCATCGCAGGGCGGTCTGACGAGTCCACATTTCAAATTGTTTTTTGGAAACTGTGGATATTGTGTCCTCCGGAACAGGGAAAAAGAACCATCCGGACAGTTATAGGCGCAAAGTTCAATTATAATTAAAGCTGCAAGCAGCGATGGACGGGACCGACTTTTGCTGGTGTTTCCTGCCTTTACCCATTCAACATATCTTTACCTGCACATTACCTACCTTCCCTGCATCCTGGGGTCACACTAGTGCTTCTTTCTGACACCCATACACGCTGGTGCTTCCTGCCATCACCCAGACAACATATCTTTACCTGCACATTACCTACCTTCTCTGTATCCTGGAGTCAAACTGGTGCCTCCTTCTTTCACCCAGTCAACATATCTTTACCTGCACAGTACCTACCTTCTCTGCATTGTGTGGTCACGCTGGTGCTTCCTGCTTTTAAGCGGCCATCTTGAGACGGCAGCAGCGCAGCAGCATCACCACAGTCGTTCTTTGAAGGCTCGTAAAATCAAACCCGGAGCAATTGTTAAAACTATTTCCACCACTTTTAATCAGAAGGGTTCACTCTCTCTCCTGTGCGAGTTTGAAGTCGACACAACAAACGCGCTCAGAGGAGATAATGTTTGAAAAAAGGTGATGGGTTTTTACAAAACATTTGTTTAAAAGGGGTAATTGCCAACTTCCTGTTGATTTTTGCTGAAGGATGTAAATAAGTGAAATGTAGGTCTAAGTGAGACCTACATAGCGGTTTCTGTTTCATGTCTCTACGACATTCCTACCGGAAGTTAGAAGCAGTTTTGTCTGTGTTTTCTTCCTAGGAGCAGATTTGTCTGTGTTTTATTCCTAGGGGGCACTAGAGCACAATTTTGAGTTTTGGGGTTTGGTTTTTTATTAGATCGCAATTTTTGCCAGTCCTGATGTGTGTGTCCAGTTTGGAGAGTTTTGAAGCATTTTAAGGGGCTCAAATTACAGCTCAAAGAGGCAAAAATGACATTTTTTAGGACATTTTTGTTTTGAAAGGGTTTTTGCCAACTTCCTGTTGATTTTTGCTGAAGGATGTAAATAAGTGAAATGTAGGTCTAAGTGAAACCTACATAGAAGTTTCTGTTTCATGTCTCTACAACATTCCTACCGGAAGTTACAAGCAGTTTTGTCTGTGTTTTCTTCCTAGGAGCAGATTTGTCTGTGTTTTATTCCTAGGGGGCACTAGAGCGCAATTTTGAGTTTAAATTGCAATTTTCGCCAGTCCTGATGTGTGTGTCCAGTTTGGAGAGTTTTGAAGCATTTTAAGGGGCTCAAATTACAGCTCAAAGAGGCAAAAATGACATTTTTTAGGACATTTTTGTTTTGAAAGGGTATTTGCCAACTTCCTGTTGATTTTTGCTGAAGGATGTAACCATATGAAATCTAGGTCTAAGTCAGACCTACATAGAGGTTTTTGTTTCATGTCTCTACGACATTCCTAACGGAAGTTACAAGCAGTTGTGTCTGTGTTTTGCCTAGTGCAATTTTGAGTTTTGGGGTTTGTTTTTTTTAATCAGATGGCAATTTTCGCCAGTTCTGGTGTGTGTAAAATTTGGTGAGTTTTGAAGCATGTTAAGGGGATCAAATTACAGCTCAAAGAGGCGGTGGAATAATAATAATAAAACCTTAGAAAAACAATCGGGTCCTCCATCCCAAAGGGACTATTTATTTTTTGCAGTGTATTCAAAGGAATAAAAGGTTGAAAAGGATTTGCACATCACTGTGTTCTCTTTTTACTCACCATTTACACAAAGTGCCAACTTTACTGGTTTTGTAGATATTGTGAACGTTAGACAAAATTCTCAAATTTGTGCAGTTCCCCTTTAACGTTGACAAGCCATGCTAATTATACAGGCATTAATGCTAAAGGGTGGCCTTCGTGCTACAGGTTGGACCAGGTCCCAAGAAATTAAAACGTCTTCGTTCATGGCCACAAGTCAAAAGGTGCAGGCCTTGATAAAGAACACGTCGACATCATACAGACAATTTATGACAACTCGCACAGCAGCAGACACACTTCTCTCACAGCCAGAGGAATCGCTGACTTTGAAAGGCGGCCACAAATGGCAGACAACTTTCTCAATGATTGATTGGCTCCCCTTTTGGCTAGCCCATTAGCGCAGAGAATGTTACTAATAACGGCATGAAGCGTTTTTATGAAGCTGAAATGCTGGTGAAATACACTATACTGCCAGATCCATCCAAATGATGAGAATCAGGTGACTTAGCCCGGTGTATCAAATCAAGCACTTAGGCATGGAGACTGTTTCTACAAACATTTGCGAAAGAAAGGGCCGCTCTCATTGATTTTCAGCGTGCAACTGTCATAGGATGCTACCTGTGCAACAAATCCAGTCGTGAAATTTCCTCACTCCTAAATATTCCTAGGTCAACTTTATTATAAAAAAAATGAAGAGTTTGGGAACAACAGCAACTCAGCCACCAAGAGGTAGGCCACGTAAACTGACAGAGAGGGGTCAGGGGATGCTGAACCGCATAGTGCAAAGACTTTCTGCACAGTCAGTTACTACAGAGCTCCAAACTTCATGTGACCTTCCAATTAGCCCACGTACAGTACGCAGAGAGCTTCATGGAATGGGTTTCCATGGCCGAGCAGCTGCATCTAAGCCATACATCACCAAGTCCAATGCAAAGCACGTCACCACTGGACTCTAGAGCAGTGGAGATGCCTTCTCTGGACTGACGAGACACGCTGGCAATCTGATGAGCGAGTCTGGGTTTGGCGGTTGCCAGGGGAACGGTACATTTCGGACTGTATTGTGCCGAGTGTGAAATTTGGTGGAGGAGGAATTATGGTGTGGGGCTGTTTTCCAGGAGTTAGGCTTGGCCCCTTAGTTCCAGTGAAAGGAACTTTGAATGCTCCAGGATGCCAAAACATTTTGAACAATTCCATGGGATGGCACTTCAAGTTTACTGTATATGTGAGTAAAGACAGGTGGCCAAATAATTTTGGCAATTTAGTGTATGAAGAGTGAGTGTTGAGATGGAGAATGACTGTAGGAATGTTGAAGAGCTGAAGCTGTATCTAGTATGAATGTTGAAATGTGGAAAAAACATGTAAAATGGGTAAAATGCTAACAAGCTACTGTTACCAATGCTAACAGGCTGTTAACATGCTAACAATATAGCGTTAAGTAACAAAACATGATTATTAGGTTTATATAAAAAAAATGATTGAATTCTTCAACAGGTCACGATTGAAATGTGGACGATTCTGAATCAATGGATAAATGTCTAAACATCAATTACTTATGCGTTTTGAATAAAGTAATACAGACCGTTCTAAAAATGCAGAGGAAAAGATAAGCTACGCCAAAAGGTGAAACAGGAACCGTGTTACAGTGGAGAGTAACGCGCTCAGAAAAGGAAATTATTAAATAGATCATTAAATTAGGACTAGGGTTGTATGATATACTAGTAATACTATAAAAACCCTATACTAATGAATCATTTTCGGTACCAACCCACCTCTGAAACGTACCGGTCCCGCACCCCTCCGCGCCCGCGTCCAAGTCACGTCGTGACATTGCTGGTTTACGAGCATGTCCGGTAGCGCACACACACGGAGTACTTACAAGCAGACACAGTGTGTAGACAGAAAAAGGAGAATGGACGCATTTTGTCATGATCCGCTACTCTGATCATGGAATATTCTATTTTGGTTCTGTTTTGTATCTCTTCTTGTAATTTGACTCCCTTAGTTCCTGGTGGCACTTCCTGTTTTGTTCCATTGCCATAGTTTCATATTAGTGTCACCTGCCTTGTGTTTTCGACGCACACCTGCCTCCTAATTTCTGTCTCTTCTTAAGCTTGCCTTTTTCGTTACTCGCTCTCGGATTCTCAAATTGCTTTTCATGCAACAGGTGACGTCGCTATCCCGCATTGTGGCAAATACCTTTTTGTACTCGATTGGCTTCCATGCTATTTGTTTGTTTGTTTCCCTGGCTCACATGCTAGCGTCTTTTGTTCCTCCTAGCTCACATGCTAGTTCTGTCGGTTTGTATATAGTGCCATTGTGCAAGTCTTTTTGTTCTTAGGTTGTTCTTTAGTACATAATAAATCATCATTTCTACCTTCACGCTGTGTTCCATTCCGCTTGCATCCACGAGAGAACGCAACCCGCACCACGATGCCCAGCAAACGTCACACATTTTGGCCTAAAAAGTAAAGATAAAGGTGAAGTTATAACACTGAAACGCCCTGATGAAGAAGTGCTTTAAGATATGGCTAGCTAGCTAACGGCTAACATCCATCCGCAGTGTTTTAGGTACTTCTAAATCACTAATCCTCGTCTCCATGGCGACAAATAAAGTAAGTTTCTTACAAGTATCATCCCTGCAGGACGAGTAATAGCTAAATATGTTTCACTATACACTGTAGCTCACCGGTATCAAAATGTAAACAAACGCCATTGGTGGATCAACACCCGACATCCGCTGTGATGATACCAAGTACAATAGCGTATCTAGTCGATACTACTATGATTACATCACAACAGCTTCTTTCCTTTCTTGAACATGTATATAATGTTTATAAACTCAGGAAACAAATCCCTGGACACATGAGGACCAATGTATGATCCTGTAACTACTTGGTATCGAATCAATACCCAAATTTGTGGTATCATCCAAAACTAATGGAAAGTATCAAAGAAGAGAAGAATAAGTGATTATTACATTTTAACAGAAAGTGTAGACAGGACATGTTGAAACAGAAAATAAGCAGATATTAAAAGTAAATGAACAAGTAGATTAATAATTAATTTTTGAACACTTGTCCTTAATAATAGGTAGATACATGACACAATATGTTACTGCATATGTCAGCAGACTAATTAGGAGCCTTTGTTTGTTTACTTACTACCAAAAAGACGAGTTGTCTGGTATGTTCACTATTTTATTTACGGACAACATTAGTCAGAATTACCATGAATTGATTAACGTTGACCCCGACTTAAACAAGGTGAAAAACTTATTGGGGTGTTACCATTTAGTGGTCAATTGTACAGAATATGTACTGAACTGTTCAATCTACTAATAAAAGTTTCGATCAATCAATCAAAAGAATAATTGTATGAGAGTTATCACAAAACTTTCTGTTCCCGTGAGTTCCCGGCGAGGAGCCAAAAGCTGTCTTTGATCTTACCAAGCAAAAAGGCTTTTAAAACACCACTGTGTACCATGGGAAGCGACATGAAGGTGTCGGTTTCTTTGATCTATTGTGATCCACTGGAAGATCTTGTCTTGTTTTGAGTCTGTCTGTTTATCCATCCATCCATTTTCTACCGCTTATTCTCTTTTAGGGTCGCGGGGGACGCTGGCGATTATCTCAGCTACAATCAGCTAAAAGACAAGTTGTCTCGTTTGTTCACTTTTTTATTTAAGGACTTAACTGCAATAAGAAACATATGTTTAATGTACCCTAAGATTTTTTGTGCAAATAAAGCCAATAACGCAATATTTTTGCGGTTGCCTTTATTTAGAAAAGTACCGAAATAATTTTAGTACCGGTACCAAAATATTGGTATCGTTACAACACCAATACATACACATGCGTGTGTTCTTTTTTTCTCTTTCAAACTGAGGCATAGAACTTTGTGTCGTACTTGCCAACCCTCCCGGATTTTCCGGGAGACTCCCAAAATTCAGCGCCTCTCCCGAAGACCTCCCAGGACAAATTTTCTCCCGAAAATCTCCCGAAATTCAGGCGGACCTGGAGGCCACGCCCCCTCCAGCTTCATGCGGACCCGAGTGTCGACAACCAGTTTTCACGTCCGCTTTCCCACAATATAAACAGAGTGCCTGCCCAATGAGGTTATAACTGTAGAATGATCGAGGGCCAGTTCTTGGTTTCTTATGTGGGTTTATTGTTAGGCAGTCTCATTAACGTCCTCCCAGCACGGCAACAACAAACAACAACAGCAGTCACGTTTTCGTCTACCGTAAAGCAGTTTGTCTGCCGTAAACAGGAATGTTGTGACACTCTTAAACAGGACAATACTGCCATCTACTGTGCATGCATATCTACGGCTTTTAGAGCAGTGATTCTCAACATTTTTTCAGAGATGTACCCGCTGTGAAAATTTCTTTAATTCAAGTACCCCCTAATCAGAGCAAAGCATTTTTGGTTGGAAAAAAAAAAAAAGTTAAAGAAGTAAAATACAGCACTATGTCATCGGTTTCTGATTTATTACATTTTATAACAGTGCAAAATATTGCTCATTTTTTAGTGGTCTTTCTTGAACTATTTGGAAAAAAATATATAATAAAAAACTTGTTGAAACTTGATGATTCAATTATGAATAAAGATTTCTACACATACTGCGATGAGGTGGCGACTTGTCCTGGGTGTACACCGCCTTCTGCCCTACAACCCCAAAAGGGAATAAGCGTTAGAAAATGGATGTATGGATAGCTGTAAATATACTCCTTCCCTCTTAACCACGCCCCCCACCCACCGGAGGTCTTAAGGTTGGCAAGTATGCTTAGTGTTGCAACTTGCCTATGTAGAAAAAAAATGCTATATAAATCAAGTTTTGATTGACTGATAAAGCGCACATGCCCAAAGCTCCAACCTTCGCTATGTGACCTGTTGTCTGTAACGCTGTGATGGATGAGAATCTCACTGCCATGGCAACTGGAGCGATTACACAAAAGGAACATTGGACACGTCAGTAGCAGAGCATGCAGGTGTGTCCCTTGGAAAGACCCTGGTATTTTATTACTTTTTAACCACATTCCAGGACATTTGACACTTTTCCTGAATCTCGTCGGCAACAGTTGCAAATGTTGATCGAAATGTACATTTTTCAGAATAATTGCTGTCGTGGGGGTTTCAGTTATCTACAGTGGCTTATCACATCCTGTTTGGTATTTATCTTCCTTAGTTCCTGGTGGCACTTCCTGTTTGTTTCCGTTGCCATAGTCACGCATTAGTGTCAATCAATCAATCAATCAATGTTTACTTATATAGCCCTAAATCACTATTGTCTCAAAGGGCTGCACAGACCACAACACAAACCACTACGACATCCTCGGTAAGCCCACATAAGGGTAAGGAAAACTCACACCCAGTGGGACGTCGGTGATAATGATGACTATGAGAACCTTGGAGAGGAGGAAAGCAATGGATGTCGAGCGGGTCTAACATGACACTGTGAAAGTTCAATCCATAATGGATCCAAACAGTCGCGAGAGTCCAGTCCAAAGCGAATCCGACACAGCAGCGAGAGTCCCGTTCACAGCGGAGCCAGCAGGAAAACATCCCAAGCGGAGGCGGATCAGCAGCGCAGAGATGTCCCCAGCCGATACACAGGCGAGCAGTACATGGCCACCGGATCGGACCGGACCCCCTCCACAAGGGAGAGTGGGACATAGGAGAAAAAGAAAAGAAACGGCAGATCAACTGGTCTAAAAAGGGAGTCTATTTAAAGGTCACCTGTCTCTTGTTTTTTACGCGCACCTGCCTCGTGATTATCCCCTTATTTAAGCCTGCCCTTTCTGTTCATTCCCTCTCCCATCCTAGTAATTTCTGTTCCATGCAACAGGTGATGATGCTGATTCCCAATTGTGGTTTTGTACTTGCTAGCTTCTACACTACTCCTTTGTTTGTTCCCTAGCTCACATGCTAGTGCTTTTAGTTTTTTTATAGCTCCCATGCTAGTTCTGTTTGTTTTGCCTTTAGTGCCTTGTGCAAGTGTTTATGTTCCTAGTCTGTGTTTTGTAGTAGAAATAAATCTTCCTTTCTTACCTTTACGCTGTGTCCATATCCGACTGCATCCCTGAGAGAACAAACCCGCGCCACGATGCCAGCCAACCGTCACACATTTCCTCTTATTATTGTTAAAAACATGAATACTGCATTTTCTGGACCACAGGGCTCACCAGATTATGAGATGCACTGCCCATGAGCGGGTCTATTCAGGCCTTTTTCATATATTAATCAATCAATCAATGTTTACTTATATAGCCCTAAATCAGTAGTGTCTCAAAGGGCTGCACAAACCACCACGACATCCTCGGTAGGCCCACATAAGGGCAAGGAAAACTCACACCCAGTGGGACATCGGTGACAATAATGACTATGAGAACCTTGGAGAGGAGGAAAGCAATGGACGTCGAGCGGGTCTAACATGATACTGTGAAAGTTCAATCCACAATGGATCCAACACAGTCGCGAGAGTCCAGTCCAAAGCGGATCCAACACAGCAGCGAGAGTCCCGTTCACAGCGGAGCCAGCAGGAAACCATCCCAAGCGGAGGCGGATCAGCAGCGCAGAGATGTCCCCAGCCGATACACAGGCAAGCAGTACATGGCAACCGGATCGGACCGGACCCCCTCCACAAGGGAGAGTGAGACATAGAAGAAAAAGAAAAGAAACGGCAGATCAACTGGTCTAAAAAGGGAGTCTATTTAAAAGGCGCATTAAAGGGGTCATATTATTATGTTTTTTTCTTCATGTAAAAGACTTCCTTGTGGTCTACATCAGGGGTCCCCAACCTTTTTTACTCCAGGGACCGGTTTAATGCAGGCATTATTTTCACGGACCGGCCTTCCACGGTTGGCAGAGAAATTTAGCAAATAAGTGCATGAAAAATGAGTACATGAAAAAAACTCACCATAACGTTCAAATTGGTGGGAAGCCCTTGGCCTTTACCTTTTGCAAAAAAAAAAAAAAAAAAATCTCCATAGACTTTTATTTTTTTTACTTAATATCTGATGGGTTATAAGTGATGCATCAAATTCAAGGAGAAGACCATGGATATATAATATAGCTCAAAATACTTGCTATTAGCTCCCATATATTTCTATGGATGTCTATTTCCATTCTCAAAGTTATGTATTTGTATTTTGTTCAATATTTCATACGTAGATACACTAATGTTAGCTTTTTGTGGTCCAATTTTCCAATGCTTAAGTACATATTTCATTGCTAACTACTTATGTAATAGGACTATGTGCACTTTAACTTACTAGGCCAAAGAAGATGTGTAATTTCTACCTTTCTACCTTCAATTAGATTTCAGTTTTTGCAGCGCAACCAACGATTATTTTGATAGTCGATTAGTCAACGTCTATCTCTTTGTCTCACACTTGCTAGAAAGGCACTAGCCTACAATTTCACCAAGGCCAAGACCGCATCCTCCCCTATAAATGTCCGACTTCGTGTCTCCGCTTTAAATGCTGGAGTATCGCAGATGTACTGCCATAAACTTACATACCCTCGGATCTGGCGGAAAGAATGAGCACGTTCAGTGGAAGGCTCAGACTCCCGAAATGCAACACGGAACGACACAGGAAGTCTTTCATACCGACAGCCATCAGACTGTATAATGCATATGTTCCTTTTTGACTGTACATGTACTGTAAATGCACAATGTATTTATATTATTCACATGTGATTGATGCTGTATAATAGAATGTATTTGTTATTTACATGTGAATAGTGCTGTATAAATTTTATTCTCATGTGAATAATGCTGTGTAATAGACTGCACTTGTGTTATTCACATGTACATAATGCTATATAAAAGACTGTATTTATGTTATTCACATGTGAATAATGCTGTATAAAAGACTGTATTTATGTTATTCACATGTGAATAATGCTGTATAATAGACTGTATTTATGTTATTCACATGTGAATAATGCTGCATAAAAGACTGTATGTTATTCACATGTGAATAATGCTGTATAATAGACTGTATTTATGTTATTCACATGTGAATAATGCTGCATAATAGACTGTATTTATGTTATTCACATGTGAATAATGCTGCATAATAGACTGTATTTATGTTATTCACATGTGAATAATGCTGTATAAAAGACTGTATTTATGTTATTCACATGTGAATAATGCTGTATAAAAGACTGTATTTATGTTATTCACATGTGAATAATGTTGTATAAAAGACTGTATTTATGTTATTCACATGTGAATAATGCTGTATAATAGACTGTATTTATGTTATTCACATGTGAATAATGCTGCATAAAAGACTGTATTTATGTTATTCACATGTGAATAATGCTGTATAATAGACTGTATTTATGTTATTCACATGTGAATAATGCTGCATAATAGACTGTATTTATGTTATTCACATGTGAATAATGCTGTATAAAAGACTATTTATGTTATTCACATGTGAATAATGCTGTATAAAAGACTGTATTTATGTTATTCACATGTGAATAATGCTGTATACTAGACTGTATTTATGTTATTCACATGTGAATAATGCTGCATAATAGACTGTATCTATGTTATTCTCATGTGAATAATGCTGTATACTAGACTGTACTTATGTTATTCACATGTGAATAATGCTGTATAATAGACTGTACTTATGTTATTCACATGTGAATAATGCTGTATAATAGACTGTATTTATGTTATTCACATATGAATAATGCTGTATAATAGACTGTATTTATGTTATTCACATGTGAATAATGCTGCATAATAGACTGTATTTATGTTATTCACATGTGAATGATGCTGTATAATAGACTGTATCTATGTTATTCTCATGTGAATAATGCTGTATACTAGACTGTATTTATGTTATTCTCATGTGAATAATGCTGTATACTAGACTGTATCTATGTTATTCTCATGTGAATAATGCTGTATACTAGACTGTATCTATGTTATTCTCATGTGAATAATGCTGTATACTAGACTGTATCTATGTTATTCACATGTGAATAATGCTGTATAATAGACTGTACTTGTTATTCACATGTGAATAATGCTGTATAATAGACTGTATTTATGTTATTCACATGTGAATAATGCTGCATAATAGACTGTATTTATGTTATTCACATGTGAATAATGCTGTATACTAGACTGTATCTATGTTATTCACATGTGAATAATGCTGTATCCTAGACTGTATCTATGTTATTCACATGTGAATAATGTGTAATAGACTGTACTTGTGTTATTCACATGTACATAATGCTGTATAAAAGACTGTATTTATGTTATTCACATGTGAATAATGCTGCATAATAGACTATTTATGTTATTCACATGTGAATAATGCTGTATACTAGACTGTATCTATGTTATTCACATGTGAATAATGATGTGTAATCGACTGTACTTGTGTTATTCACATGTACATAATGCTGTATAAGACTGTATTTATGTTATTCACATGTGAATAATGCTGTATAATACTGTATGTTATTCACATGTGAATAATGCTGTATAATAGACTGTATTTATGTTATTCACATGTGAATAATGCTGTATACTAGACTGTATTTATGTTATTCACATGTGAATAATGCTGCATAATAGACTATTTATGTTATTCACATGTGAATAATGCTGTATACTAGACTGTATCTATGTTATTCACATGTGAATAATGATGTGTAATCGACTGTACTTGTGTTATTCACATGTACATAATGCTGTATAAGACTGTATTTATGTTATTCACATGTGAATAATGCTGTATAATACTGTATGTTATTCACATGTGAATAATGCTGTATAATAGACTGTATTTATGTTATTCACATGTGAATAATGCTGTATACTAGACTGTATCTATGTTATTCTCATGTGAATAATGCTGTATAATAGACTGTATTTATATTATTCACATGTAAAAAAAAATACCCAAGTGTTTATTGTCTATTGTGAGCGAACTGTAGTGCTGAATTTCCCCCTGAGATCAATAAAGTACTTTCTCTTCTAAAAACAAGGGTCACTTTGCAAAATGAGCAAAGGTATTCATGTTCTTTAACAAAAATAATAGGAAATGTTATCACTTAACATGTTTACATGTGAGTGGCGGCTCGGAAAAACACGAGTGATGACGTCACAACTATTGTCGAATAGTCATGACATCACGACAAATCGTTGCACCCCTCGTTAGGACAGAATAATGACATACATTTGGTAAGCTGGCTTGGACTCCAAGCAGCCAGCCAGCGGACGAGTTAGCAGTTTTATACCGAAATCTAAAAAAAAAAATACCACATTGGCTAAAAAAAAAATAATTGAGGGATATCGCCAACACTGGAATGCCTGTGTTGTGTCTTCTCCATGAAATCGCTTTCTTCAGGCCTCTGATTGGCCAGAACCTCCGAGAGTCAGGACCTCCGAGTGAGTAGAAATATGTCTTGTGTACTTACAGGACTCTTTTGGATTATGACAAGCTAAACTGCAGAGACAAACATCTGGATAAGCTCCAAATGGAGGGGAGCGTGCCAAAGAAGCAGTGTGTGTGTGTGCGTGTACGTGTGTGTGTGTGTGTGTGCGTGCAGTAGCATGCAGTAGCTTATGCAGCTGCAGACACTCCAAACCCGATGGCCCGCCAGTGAACCCCCTGACGTGGAGACCCTTAGGGAGTCAGTGCAGCGTTCCAACAATAAGTAGTAAAATGCAGGGAATGTACACAGACTGACAACACACACACACACACACACAAAGCGATAACAGGGAAGCTCTTAAGGTCTACGTGCTTTCCACAAGGAACAATCTATACCAGGGGTCACCAACCTTTTTGAAAGCAAGAGCTACTTCTTGGGTACTGATTAATGCCAAGGGCTACCAGTTTGATACACACTTCAATAAATTGCCAGAAATAGCCAATTTGCTCAATTTACCTTAAATACAAAAATTTATATGTATAAAAAAAAAGGGTATTTCTGTCTGTCATTCCGTCGTACATTTTTTTCCAATTACGGAAGGTTTTTTGTAGAGAATAAATCAGGGGTAGGTAACCTATGGCTCTAGAGCCAGATGCGGGTCTTTTGATGACTGCATCTGGCTCTCAGATAAATGTTAGCTGACATTGCTTAACACGATATGTAATGAATAATTCTGCTGGTAATCACAGTGTTAAAAATAAAGTTCAAATTATAAAACATTCTCATGCATTTTAATCCAACCATCTGATTATCGCACCTGTCCAAAACGTCGCATGAATGGTAAGAAGTATAATATTTATTATTGGTTAACTTTAGAATAACAATGTTATTTAAAAGAACAAGAGACTTATTATACTCTAAATATGTTGATCTTACTTAAAAATGCACGCATTTAGTTGTATTTAGTGTTAAAAAATACTATATGGCTCTCACGGAAATACATTTTGAAATATTTGGCTTTCATGGCTCTCTCAGCCAAAAAGGTTCCCGACCCCTGGAATAAATGATGAAAAAAACTTCATCAAACGGTTTAAAAGAGGAAAAAGAAAAAAAATGAAAATTTAATTTTGAAAAATAGTTTATCTTCAATTTCGAGTCTTTAAAATTCAACAGAAAAAAAGAAGACAAAATGTAGCTCATTCGAATTTTTTTGAAAAAAATTAAAAAAAAAAATTTTGGAACATCATTAGTCATTTTTCCTGATTAAGATTAATTTTTGAATTTGGATAACATGTTTTAAATACGTTAAAATCCAATCTGCACTTTGTTAGAATAGATAACAAATTGGACCAAGCTATATTTCTAACAAAGACAAAACATTATTTCTTCTGGATGTTCCAGAACAAAAATGTTAAAATAAATTCAAAAGACTTTCAAAAAAGATTTAAATTTGATTTTACAGATTTTCTAGATTTGCCAGAATATCCATCCATCCATCCATTTTCCACCGCTTATTCCCTTTTGGGGTCGCTGGCGCCTATCTCAGCTACAATCGGGCGGAAGGCGGCGTACACCCTGGACAAGTCGCCACCTCATTGCAGGGCCAACACAAATAGACAGACAACATTCACACAATCACACACTAGGGCCAATTTAGTGTTGCCAAGAATATATATTTTTTAATTTTAATCATAAGTTTAAAGAAATATTTCAAATATTCTTTGTCGAAAAAACTGAATCTAAAATGAAGAATTAAATTGAAATGTATTTATTATTCTTTACAATAGAAAATAAAAAAAAATTACTTGAACATTGATTTAAATTGTCCGGAAAGAAGAGGAAGGAACTTAAAAGGTAAAAAGGTATATGTGTTTAAAAATCCTAAAATCATTTTAAAAGGTTGTATTTTTCCTTTAAAATTGTCTTTCTGAAAGTTAAAAGAAGCAAAGTAAAAAAATAAATGAATTTATTTAAACAAGTGAAGACCAAGTCTTTAAAATATTTTTTTGGATTTTCAAATTCTATTTGAGTTTTGTCTCTCTTAGAATTAAAAATGTCAAGCAAAGCGAGACCAGCTTGCTAGTAAATACATAACATTTTAAAAAATAGAGGCAGCTCACTGGTAAGTGCTGCTATTTGAGCTATTTTTAGAACAGGCCAGCGGGCGACTCATCTGGTCCTTACGGGCGACCTGGTGCCCGCGGGCCCCGTGTTGGTGACCCCTGATCTATACTAACATGAGTTCTTATATAGGCTCCTCCTCGTGTCTGTTTGTACCTTTTCCAAGTCCAAAAAGGAACAGACATGTTCCCAAGCTGTAAAACTAGGGACTTGAGGACTTTTGGCGGGGAAAAAAAGTGAATTCCAGTAATTATAGTCTGCAAATGTGTTTTTGTTCAGTGTCGGTGCTGTCTAGAGCTCGGCAGAGTAACCGTGTAATACTCTTCCATGTCAGTAGGTGGCAGCAGGTAGCTAATTGCTTTGTAGTTGTCGGAAACAGCGGTAGGCAGCATGCAGGTAAAAGGGTGTCTGATGTTTAAACCAAAAATAAACAAAAAGGTGAGCGCCGCTAAGAAAAGGCATTAAAGCTTAGGGAAGGTTATGCAGAAGTCTCTCCAGAGAGTGGTGAGGACGGCGGAAAAGATCATCAGGACTCTACTTCTTCCTATCCAGGAGATCGCAAAAAGCCGCTGCCTGACCAGGGCTCAGAAAATCTGCAAAGACTCCTCCCGCCCCCACCAAGGACTGTTTTCACTGCTGGACTCTAGAAAGAGGTTCTGCAGTCTCCGATGCAGAACCTCCAGGTTCTGTAACAGCTTCTTCCCTCAGGCCGTAAGACTCTTGAACGCATCATAATTAAATTATCCCCTCAATTCCCCCCAAAATAGATTAACTCGCTGGAATAAAAAAAGACAATATAACATACATCCATAAACGTGGACGCATGTGAAAAAGTGCAATATATTTATCTGTACAGTAATTTATTCATTTATATATATATAGATATTTATTTATTATATGTATACTTGTATATATTTACTTAATTATACAAGCACTTTATTGCTTTTTTATCCTGCACTACCATGAGCTTATGTAATGAAATGTTGTTCTTATCTGTGCTGTAAAGTTCTAATTTGAATGACAATAAAAAGGAAGTCTAAGTCTAAGAACGAAAATAAGACTGAACTGGCTACAAAGTAAACAAAAACAGAATGCCGGACGACAGCAAAGACTTACTGTGGAGCAAAGACGGCGTCCACAATGTACATCCGAACATGACATGGCATTCAACAATGTCTCCAAAGAAGGATAAAAACATCTTAAATATTCTTGATTGCTAAAACAAAGTAGATGCGGGAAATATCGCTCAAAAAGCAAGACATGAAACTGCTACAGGAAAATACCAAAAAAAGAGAAAAAGCCACCAAAACAGGAGCGCAAGACAAGAACTAAAACACTACACATAGGAAAACAGTAAAAAAAAAACTCAAAACAAGTCAGGGTGTGATGTGGAACAAGACTGATATTGATGCATGCTTGGTTCTGCTTTAAAGTCATATCCAACGATTGCGACAACGACTTTACTGTCAATTGAGATTCGTTTTTTTAATGATTTCTGCGGGTAGTGTGCCGCCGGATTTTTTCAACGCAAAAAATGTGCCTTGGCTCAAAAATAGTTGAGAAACACTGGCAGAGATAATGTTTTAAGCCGCTTTCTGACAGTCTCCTTAGGATGCACCGTTTTGTGGGCGGTCTCACCTTTTACAGCGTCTTTTCCCCATCCTCTTTGTTGTAGCGGTGTAGCGTGCAAGGACGGGAGTGGAAGAAGTTTTAAAAGATGGAGCTAACTGTTTTAATGACATTCAGACTTTACTTCAATCAATAATGGAGCAGCATTTAGTGCAACAACACCCGAAATGTGTCACGTGAAAAAATATCCGACCGGAACTCTCTAATAACTAAAATTCCTTGGGTGAATAATGTAAAGTCACTACACCGGTATGTTTTAGCACTTTCATTGCAAGTTTACTGACAGATACAAGTAAGAACTTTACACTACTTTATATTAGAAATGGCAACAGCAGAGGATGGATGTCCCATAACAAGAATATAGAGTAAAAGGCATATTGACTACGGTGTCAGACGTGCGCAAATTTTCAGGACTTATGCAGATCCCAAATACAGATCAGCAGGTACCAGGAGGAAAGAAAAGTTCCTTTTGCATAGTATTGCAAAACCAAACGCCAGATAATGTCTTACCTAATACACACAGCATAATAATACTCCTATGTTGAAGCACAGTACAATTCATCAAGCGGTGCGGCTTCATAGCTTACCAAAGTCCTGCTAAAACATTTTGATAGATTTCTGAGCACCGTGTGTAATTTTCTATATTCCCAATAGAACATATTACATTTGGGCGTTGTTTTCATTAGTCATGTTGCAGTCTACACGTATCTCTTTATGTGTGACTGCCATCTACTGGTCACACTTATCATTTCACCATGTACCAAATAAAATAGCTTCGAGGTCGGTAAGCACGAGAAAGACATGCTAGCAGCCGTTCAAAGCACTCCAAAGCTACCACAGATAAATTAAGAGTTGTAGGCACTCAGACTTCTGTGGTTTCTGGACTGAATCCCAAACTGGAAAACATCTTGGAGATGCTGTCTGCTTTGCAATGAAAACGTATGATCAATTTGAGGACCTCAAGTGGACAATTAAAGTGAAACGTTTGAATTTTTTTTTGCTTGCTCGAACAAATATTCTAATCTGGATTTCGTTTTCCCACTTGAACAGCTTGCCAAGGGCGGTACTACTAGACTCCCCCGGAGGACAGTGCAGCGAAGAAGCTCCAAATCCCTTCCCCGTCTTCCATGGACAAACGCCTCTGTTTACCGTATCTCCTTGAATTGCCGCCGGGTATATAGTATGCGCCTGCCTAGAATTACTGCCGGGTCAAACTCGTTTCGCAAAATAATTAGCGCATGCTTAGCATTACCGCCGGCTCAGGATTAACGCCGGGTCAAACTCGTTTCGCTAAATATTATTTTTGTTACCGCATGTCTAGAATTTCCGCCGGGTCAAACTCGTGTCAAAAAATAATTAGCATATGCCTAGAAGTTCCGTCGGGTCAAACTCGTCACGTCACGAGTGACACTTCACCTGTCATCATTTTCAAAATGGAGGAGGCTGATTTGAATAATTTTAAATCGCATATAGGAAAGAAGATTAAGAGCTATTCAGTAGGATTTATGGTCCAAGCTATTGAATATGCTAAAAAGAACAGTAAGCAGCTATGTTTTATTAATATACCATAGCTGCGTGTGTCAAATATGAGTCATTAAATGACTACCGCCTCCTGGTGGTAGAGGGCGCTAGTGATCCTTCTTGCGACTACTCGGCTGCAGAAGAGCAGCGATTATTTATTTTTTCCTCTCACTTGCACTTTTAACATGGAGGATAACATATCTGAAATAAAACAGTTTTCTAAACTGGACTTTCAATCAAAGCAGGAGGTAATAAAGAAAGATCTCCATCGAGACAGAGAGACTTTTAAAACTGAAGAAAGACTTCTATAAACAAGTTATCAATGCTTTTGATCAGAAGGAGCTGCGCATGGACTTCATTTATAGTAAAGGTAAGACCCTAATAAAACATTTTATCAAATGTGCTTTTCATGATGGTATCCTTACATCACACTCAATTTTTTAAGCGCAGGCCTAAATTTACCGCATGCCTTTGGTAAGCGCCGGAGTGAGAAGAGGTTTTAAATTAATTAGCGCCCCGGCGGCAATTCAAGAAAATACGGTAGTTGACTTTTGTTGGACTAACTGGCTGTGTTAGGCTAAATATTGAGAGCCAAGTTGCTAGCTAACGTATGATTTCTGCTTTTGTTGTCTGTGTGCATCAGTGTATTGACCCCAATTGACACATACAGTATTTGGATTAAAATACAGGGTGGTAAAAAGGCGATTTTTCTAAAGCTGATGCAAGTCTCTCCCTTTGGTGCTACTCTTTCATCTTCCAGCCTTCCTCGGAGTCATGGAAAAAGTCAACGCGATTGCTCTTGACAGCAAAACTTTCCGTCCCTGCGGTGGCGAGCAGACAGGCCGATACACGGAAAAGTAATTTTGCCCTCACTCTCTTTCTTTCCTTTAATTGCGGGGACTAAAGATGAAGTCATTATTACCAAAACTGCCTTGTACCCATCCAGTCACCCTCAGGCATGCTTCCTGCACTTTACACTTATGATTAAAACGATTTGACACTCATAAAATGGTTATTTTATGAGTAACTTGCAATTTTTAACAGCTACTATAAAGTCATACTTGGAATTGTTTGTTTTTCGCTGACATCTAGTGGACAACGTGAGGTACTACAAAAATTTGTAAAACAATAGATAAGAAAATAGCAATTATTGTATCATCAACCAAACTCATGGAGGTAGTATTTCAAATATTTAAAAACCTAAATCTTTTAATAATAAATAATTGGAAAAAAAGAATAACCATGTTTTTTTTTTTTATCTATTTCTGATCTTATTTGTATAATTTGTCTGTTTTGGTGATGTTATTCAGGTTTTGTAAAATAATTCATTGTTTTATGTGGATAAAAAACTAAAATAAAATTGAAGCTACAAGCAGCGATGGACGGGACCGACTTTTGCTGGTGTTTCCTGCCTTTACCCATTCAACATATCTTTACCTGCACGTTACCTACCTTCCCTGCATCCTGGGGTCACACTGGTGCTTCTTTCTGTCACCCATACACGTGGTGCTTCCTGCCATCACCAAGACAACATATCTTTACCTGCACATTACCTACCTTCTCTGTATCCTGGAGTCAAACTGGTGCCTCCTTCTTTCACCCAGTCAACATATCTTTACCCGCACGCTTGTGCTTCCTGCTTTTAAGCGGCCATCTTGAGACGCCAGAAGCGCAGCAACAGCAGCCCAGCAGTTCTTTGAAGGCTCGTAAAATCCAAACCGGAGCAGTTATTATAACTATTTTCACTTTTTTTAATCAGAAGGGTTCACTCTCTCTTCTGTGCGAGTTTGAAGCCGACACAACAAACGCGCTCAGAGGAGATAATGTTTGAAAAAAGGTGACGGGTTTTTACAAAACTTTTGTTTTGAAGGGGTAATTGCCAACTGCCTGTTGATTTTTGCTGAAGGATGTAAATAAGTGAAATGTAGGTCTAAGTGAGACCTACATAGAGGTTTCTGTTTCATGTCTCTACAACATTCCTCCCGGAAGTTACAAGCAGTTTTGTCTATGTTTTCTTCCTAAGAGCAGTTTTGTCTGGGTTTTATTCCTACGGGGCGCTAGAGTGCAATTTTGAGTTTAGGGGGTTGGTTTTTTATTAGGTGGCAAATTTTGCCAGTCCTGATGTGTGTGTAAAATGTGGTGAGTTTTGAAGCATGTTAAGGGGGTCAAATTACAGCTCAAAGAGGCAGAGGTATAATAAAAATAAAACCTTAGAAATACAATAGGGTCCTCTGTCCCAAAGGGACATTCGGGCCCTAATAAAAAGTTTGAGTATTGGTTGACTAGCTATTCGATGTCATCAGACATCTTATAAGGGTACGCAGCATGGAGCGCTACTGCCTATTGGCGCTGACGAGACGCGGGGCCGCCATCTTGGAGTGGTGATCCGCTCCACTCAGTGTAATTTATTTGGCAGGAGCAATGAACTCTCAGCGCATTTAATTCATCTTACCTCACTGAATACCACTCATTTTCACACGTTTTTTGTCATATGTGTAGCTATGATAAAAGAACATGTTTTGGCATGTTTTATTATTCATAGTTTGCGTAACAGTAATAGAATATTCTTATATGCTGTAAATGACCAGACGTCTGAGATCAAAACTGGGAATATAAACCCAGAGAAAGGGGGAAAAAAACGGTCAACTATTTTTAAGTTCAAGAAACAATATGATTAGGTTATATATTCACATGTGTATATCCTATTTAAACAATGTATGAATACATTAGATCAGTGTTTGTCAACCACTGTGCCGCGTCACACTAGTGTGCCGAGAGATATTGTCTGGTGTGCTGTGGGAATTTATGCCTAATTGGTCCAAAAATATTTTTTGCGAATCAATAGTTATAATCTGCAAAACTTAGCATGGTAACCACTAGGGGTGTGGGAAAAAATCGATTCAAATCGAATACGTTGTGCAATTCAGAATCGATTCCCTTTTTTTTTTAAATCGATTTGTTTTATTATTATTTTTAATTTCTTTTATCAATCCAACAAACCACTACACAGCAATACCATAACAATGCAATCCAATTCCAAAACCAAACCTGACCCAGCAACACTCAGAACTGCAATAAACAGAGCAATTGAGAGAAGACTCAAACACGACACAGAACAAACCAAAAGTAGTGAAACAAAAATGAATATTATCAACAACAGTATCAATATTATCCTCATCACCACTTCAAGATGGCGGCCCAATTTCTCGCATCACAGTAGCCAATTGCCCAATGCTGCGTCTACTTACCCATGAATTGATTAACGTGGAAACCGACTTAAACAGGTTGAAAAACTTATTGGGGTGTTACCATTTAGTGGTCAATTGTACAGAATATGTAGTGTACTGTGCAATCTAATAATAAAAGTTTCAATCGATCAATCAATGTCTATGAGTGTCGTACCTGAGTGTTGGCGCCATGATGACGTCAGAAGAGGGCGACGTTTGTGTTCATGACTCAGCAATTTCTATAAACAAAGATAGGAAGTTAACAGCTTTCCCGATGACTTTGTAATGTTGCATTACAATTGTGCATGGAAATTTAAATATTAGTTACAAGTTAAAGGCCTACTGAAAGCCACTACTAGCGACCACGCAGTCTGATAGTTTATATATCAATGATGAAATATTAACATTGCAACACATGCCAATACGGCCGCTTTAGTTTACTAAATTACAATTTTAAAATTTCCCGCGAAGTATCCTGTTGAAAACGTTGCGGTATGACGACGCGTGCGTTTGACGTCACCAGTTGTAGCGGACATTATTTTCCAGCCCGACCCAAGCTTATAAGTCGTCTGCTTCAATCGCATAATTACACAGTATTCTGGACATCTGTGTGGCTGAATCTTTTGCAATTTGTTCAATTAATAAAGGAGAAGTCAAAGTAGAAAGCCTTTAGCCACACATACACAGCCTGTGTTTCCTTGTTTAAAATTCCCGAAGGTGAAGCTTTACTATGGATCAGAGCGGTCAAGCAAACATGGATCCCGACCACATAACAACCGGCAGTTTTCAATGAGAAAATGGTGGTAATAAATCGGCTCTTACCGGAGACATCAGCGGAGCTTGCGTCCTGCTGCAGCTGCGTGGTTTCCCTCAGAGACACTGGCTCAACACACCCGTGGCCACACCCCTCCGACTTTCAGTTACTATTCAATCTCACTAAAACACTAGCAACACAATAGGCAGATAAGGGATTTTCCAGAATTATCCTAGTAAATGTGTCTAATAACATCTGTTTCGCTCCCACTGCAATCGCCTTTTTTTCCCTAGTCCTTCACTCTAAATTTCCTCATCCACGAATCTTTCATCCTCGCTCAAATTATGGGGTAATTATGGCTTTCTCGGTCGGAATCGCTCTCGCTGCTGGTGGCCATGATTGTAAACAATGTTCAGATGTGAGGAGCTCCACAACCCGTGACGTCACGCGCACATCGTCTGCTCCTTCCGGTACAGGCAAGGCTTTTTTTATTAGCCACCAAAAGTTGCGAACTTTATCGTCGATGTTCTCTACAAAATCCTTTCAGCAAAAATATGGCAATATCGGGAAATGATCAAGTATGACCCATAGAACGGGCCTGCTATCCCCGTTTAAATAAGAACATCTCATTTCAGTAGACTTTTAAGTGGATTAAAAAAAAAACGTACTTACCTGTTCAGCCTCTGGCGGGACGACAAAGACAACTTTTCGACGATACATTTCCAGTAAGCTGTAGTTGGTTTGCTGAGTCAAACAAATACAACCCTTAACCATGTTAACTACTTACTAAAACGACTTACCAAACGTGTTACCGTCTTGTATGATTGCTAATTGTTCAATTTACGTGGAACCGGAACCCGTTTTCTGTACGCCCGTTTCATCCCACTTCCTGTCAAGGGCGGACATATCCTGTGTTACACTGTTTATATACCGGCAAGAAAAAGAAGTACCGTGCTTGGGAGACGAGGAGAGACGCGGAACTACCAAACATTTGGAGTGAATTTGGCGGCGGCGAGAGTATCTAAATCTGTTTTGGCGGTTGAGCATAAGCTGTTTTGTGACTGGATCGAGATGGAAGGGGATAGTGACGGGATGTATGAGGATAGTATGGAAATGGATAGGACTAGAGTGGAGAGAGGAAAGAAGGGGAGAGGAGGGAGTGAAGGAAAGGCGAGTACTAAAAGAGTGCATGAAGACGATGAAGAGGTTGATAAGAGGAAAAGGGTTATGATGGATGAATATAAGATCATTTATACATTTAAGTCAAACCAAGATATGAATGACATTAGTTTGATGACTCTGGTTAAGGGATTAAAGAAGGACATTGGAGAGGTGGAGATAGCGAAGGTGCTCAGGGACGGACGGCTGTTGATTAAATGCAAAAATGGAGAGCAAAAGAACAAAGCAATGCGATTGCAAAAACTGTGCAACAAAATAATAAAGGAAAAAATCGAAGTGGGAGAACGGAAGGGGGCAAGAGGAGTCGTGACAGGAATCCCAAGAGGAGAAAATTTAGATGATCTGAAAAGAGAAATAAAAGGAGGAACTGTCACTACGATGAAAAGATTGATGGCATTTAGGAACGGTGAAAAGACTGAGAGCGAATCTGTGCTAGTGCAATTTGCAGAGGAGGTCCTACCAGAGAGAATCATGATTGGGTATCTAAGCTTCTATGTTAGAGCTTACGTGCCACCCCCAGTACGTTGTTTCAAGTGCCAACGCTATGGGCACATAGCTAGTGTGTGTCATGCTAAAATGAGATGTGGAAGGTGTGGAGGGGAGCATGAATATGGACAATGTGGAGAAAATGAACAGGTCAAGTGTTGTAATTGTGGCGGGAATCACACAGCAGCGTATGGGGGCTGCATCATAAGAAAACAGGCAACAGAAGTACAGCAAATCAGAGTTGAACGAAATATTACTTATGCAGAGGCAGTTAAAATAAGAAATCAAGAAAGTGCAGAACAGGACAGAAGTGAAAATAGTTCAAGAAATAAAAAACAAGAGGCAGCAAATACAGGAATTTCCATGGATAAACTAGTTGTATTCCTGGCTTATGTAATAAATTGTACAGAACAGGCTAGAAACAAGACTGAGAAAATCAAAATAATTGTCAAAGCAGCAGCAAAGTTTTTAAATTTAAAAGAATTATCCTGGGAACAGGTGCAAGGTGAGCTACAGAGAGTAGACGAGACCGAGTCATGTTACCACAATCCAACGCCATGTTAATTGTTCAGTGGAATGCCAGAAGTCTGATAGCAAACGGACAGGAATTAAAGGGATATATTAATAATATGAAAAATAAACCACATATAATATGTATTCAAGAAACATGGCTGAAGCCAAAATTAAACTTTATAATAAAAGGATATATAACGATACGTAAAGATAGGAATGATGGGCAAGGAGGAGGATGTGCCATATTTATTAAGGAAGATATGCATTATTCAATATTAAAAGTAAAACAAGAACTAGAGATAGTAGGAGTAGAAGTATGGAATAATAAAGAAAGATACAAAGTACTAAACTTCTATAACCCATGCAAGAAATTAGAAATTCACCAACTAGAAACAATAATGGAGCACTGGAGTGGCAATATTATTTGGTGTGGTGACTTTAATGCACATAGCACAATGTGGGGTGAAAGGGATGACTGGAATGGGGATACATTGGAAGCACTTTTGGAGGAAAAAGAACTGGTGTGTGTGAATGATGGGTCGGGAACAAGGTTAGATGTCGTCACGGGTAAAGAAACAGCAATAGATTTAACACTAGTGTCACAAGGGTTAGCAGGAAAGGTGGAGTGGGAAGTAAATAAATACAGCACAATGGGAAGTGATCACTATCCAATCGTCATTCACATAAACATAAATCATAGGACAGAAAGCACTAGGATAGAAGGAAGATGGAAGTATAATCATGGTGACTGGGAGAAATTTAGGGAAATTACCGACATAACTTTAAAGGAAGTAGATATAAATCAAGATATTGAACAATTAAATACAGATATTACAAAGTGCATAATAGAAGCAGCCGAACAGAGCATACCAAGGAATAGTATAGGGAGAAGAAGGAAGATAGTGCCGTGGTGGACACAAGAGTGCACAGATGCAATACAAGAACGGAATAGAGCATTTAGAATATTGAGAAGAACACATAATTTCCAAGACATGATCCAGTATAAAAGGCATCAAGCTAGAGTAAGGTATGTTATTAAAAAAACAAGAAAACACCATTGGAGAACTTTTTGTGAAACACTAAATAGAACTACTCCTTTAAGCCAGGTGTGGGGAATGATCAAGAGAATGTCAGGGCTCAGAAAAGAACATAAAAATCATGTGATGAAAGATGGAATGCGGAGTGTGGTAGGAAATAAAGAAAAAGCAGAACTTTTAGCAAAAACCTTTGTTAAAGTGCACAGTAATGATAATTTGAAAAATGTAGAAAAACAAAAGAGAGAAGAAACAATTAGTGTAAATATTGAGGAAATGAAGGAAGACAACGATAATAGTTTTATCAACACTGTGGATATGACATTTTCTTTGGATGAAATGGTTCGAATTTTAAAAAAAGTTAAAAATACGACGGCAGGGAAAGACCTGGTGAGTTATCAAATGATCAAAAATTTAGGTAGCATCGGCAAAGAAGTGGTCTTGAAATTATATAATAGGATATATGAAGAAGGAAAATTACCAGATGAGTGGAAAACAGCTGTAATAATTCCAATATGCAAGCCAGGGAAAGATCCGGAAGAGGCAGGAAATTATAGGCCGATTGCATTGACCTCAAATTTGGGCAAAGTAATGGAAAAAATGATTAATGAAAGATTAATATATTATTTAGAGTCAAAAGAAATTATAAAAAACTACCAAAGTGGTTTTCGCAAAGCAAGAAGCACAAATGACCCAGCAGTGCAGCTGGAAGAGGAAATTAGAAAGGGACAAATAAATAAAGAAAGTATAATTGCGGTATTTTTTGACATAGAGAAAGCGTATGATATGTTGTGGAAACAGGGGTTGCTGATGAAACTAAATAGGATTGGGATTAGAGGAAGAATGTACAGATGGATAAAAGACTTTTTAACAAGTAGAACATTATTAGTAAAGATAGAAAATGAATATAGTAGAGAATACAAAGTGGAAAATGGGACCCCACAAGGGAGTATAATAAGTCCAGTACTATTTTCCATCATGATAAATGAAGTTTTTAGTGAAGTGGAAGGGTTAGTGGAGGTGGCATTGTTTGCTGATGATGGAGTGATGTGGAAGAGAGGTAGAAATACAAATTATATAGAAAAGAAGATTCAAAAAGCGGTAAATAATGTTCAAGACTGGGGGACGGCTTGGGGTTTAAGATTCTCTGTTGGAAAGACAAAAGTCATACATTTTACGAAGAGGAAAATACAAAACAAGCTCCAAATAAAACTCTATGGAGAAAACATAGAAGAGGTACAAGTTTTTAAATATTTAGGAATATGGTTTGATAAAAATATTAACTGGTCAACCCACATCAGCAAGATAATGGAGAAAAGTAAAAAGGTGTTAAATATAATGAGGGCTTTGAGGGGTAAAGATTGGGGGGCTGATAGGTTAACATTGAAAACAATATATATCACTTTAATTCGGTCTGTTATCGACTACGGATGCATTATTTATCGATCTGCTTCAAAAACTCTACTTGAGAAAATAGACCGGATCCAGTCGCAGGCGTTAAGATTATGTTGTGGAGCTACTAAATCTACTCCAGTGGCAGCATTACAAGTAGAAATGAATGAAAAACCTTTGGACATGAGGAGAGATCAACTCTCAGCAGTTTATTGGGCAAACTTAAAAGGATCCAAGCAAGGACATCCAACCCGTCAAGTGCTAACAAATTGCCAAGAAAAAGGGAAGAAAAAAATGAATAGTTTTGGGTGGATAATAGGAGATATATGTAAAAAAACACAAATTGACGATATTAAAGTGAGCCCTACAGTACCAATTCCTGCAATACCACCGTGGATGTATGAAAACCCAAAGGTAGACATGCAGTTACTGAAGAATAGACATTTAAATAGTTACCAAATAGAACAACGGATTGAGGAAATGTTTTTTGATAATATTATGATATACACAGATGCATCAAAAACTATAAATAGTAAAGTAGGAGCTGCTGCAGTTATCCCACAGAGAAATATAGTGTTGAATAAAAGAATTAGTGATAAACTATCTGTTTTTACGGGGGAATTGGTAGCAATTTATATGGCAGTTAACTGGATAGAGGAAAACAAAGCTAGGAAAGTAGTCGTGTGCTCGGACTCCAGCAGTGCATTGACGAGCATAAAAAACATAACATCAGAAACAAGACTAGATATAGTTTATGAAATAGTTCAGGCAATCTACAGAATAAATAAAGCGGGAGGTGTGGTAACATTTCTCTGGGTTCCTGCTCATGTAGGAGTTGAGGGAAATGAGTTAGCTGATAGATACGCAAAACAAGCAACCACTAAAACAGAAGTAAACATGGAGATGAAGCACAGTAAAGAAGAAGTGAAGAGCATAATTAAGATAGAACACAATAAAAAGTGGCAGGATAATTGGAATAAGGAAACAAAAGGTAGAGAGTTTTACAAAGTCCAGAGGAAAGTAGGTGTAATGAGAGGAGGGGGTAGAAATAGGAAGGAAGAAGACATTATGACTAGAATGAGATTAGGGCATACATATCTAAATAGTTCACTAAAATTGATAGGCAAACATACTACAGGGCTGTGTGATTTTTGCCACCAGATAGAAAATGTTGACCATGTCTTAATACAATGTAGGAAATATAATAGAGAAAGAGAAATACTGGAAAATAAGTTAGCAAAAGAAAATATTAGGTTAGAAGTGGGAGATATATTAGGATTGCATTCAGAAAACATAGGATATAAAGCAATATACACATATTTAAAAAACACTGGGTTAAGTAAAAGAATATAGAGTAGGGATCCACCTCGGTCCACACTCCATTACAGTAGGTGGCGGTAATGCACACCAGAAGGTTGCTTGCCAACCGCCATAAAAACAAAAGAAGAAGAAGAAGAAGTACCGTGCTTCCAATTGAACGCCGGCAGTTTTCACTCTGTTCTAGTTGCACTATTAATGGACGACAAAGGGCAGAAAGATGCAGACGTGACCGCGCCTTCAGTGATCGATCGTTACTACACACGATGGTACAAAGCTGGTAAATAGAAATCCAACCTGACCGGAAGTATACGATGCTAGCGTTAGCTTAGCTTAGCCTTAGTAGCATGACACTCTCTTTTTTTTCCAACTACGATGAGAAAGACGAATAATTTTATTAATTTTGTGTATTTTCTTGATTAGATATGAAGGGCAATCCGTGTGAGGATCACTGCATCTTGCAGCATTCCAACAGGTAACATGCAACACGGCTGCCTTCAATTAGTACTAATGGGACAAGCGGTAGGAAATGGATGGATGGAAGTCAAGCAAGGTGGTCGTTATTGTTATTTTTTTTTTTTTTTAAAGCCATAAAAAGTGGAACAAAATAAGATCAAAAGGTGAAATATAATGGGACAAACTTGCATTGTTGACTCCAATAACACAAAGCTGCCATGCTTACAAAATAATAATGAATCAAAATCCATCCATTTTCATACCGCTAGTCCTATTTGGGATTGCGGGGGGGGGGGTGCTGGAGTCTACCTCAGCTGCATTCGAGCGGAAGGCGGTGTACACTCTGGACAAGTCGCCACCTCATCAATCGAAATCAATGTTATGAATCACTAACCTATTGAAGACTCCAATTACTTTTTCGGGAAATATTGCATATTTGTGTGTTTGCTATAACAAAAAAGTTTAGAAAAAAATTGTGTAAAACAAAAATGAATAACTTAAAGACTAGATCTGAAATTGATCTACAGTTTGAAGTGTTCCAGCCATCTTCTTACACTTATCTGAGGTTGGGTCGCGGGGGCAGCAGCCTAAGCGGGGATCCTGATGGGTTCTCATGCCAGCTGCGAGAAATAGTGTTCCCAACGTGTCCTAGGTCTTCCCCGTGGCCTCCTAAACACCTCCCCAGGGAGGCGTTTCGGGTGGCATCCTGACCAGATGCCCGAACCACCTCATGTGGCTCCTCTCCATGTGGAGGCGGAGCAGCTTTACTTTAAGCTCCTCCCCTGGATGGCAGACCCTATCTCTAAGGGAGAGCCCTGCCACCCAGAGGACGAAACTCATTTGGGCCGCCCAAAAGGTCATGACCATAGGTGAGGATGGGAACGTAGATCGATCGGTAAATTGAGAGCTTTGCCTTCCGGCTCAGCTCCTTCTTCACCACAACGGATCGATACAGCGTCCGCATTACTGATGACGCCGCACCGATCCGCCTGTCGATCTCACCATCCACTCGTGAACAAGACTCCCAGGTACTTGGACTCCTCCACTTGGGGCAGGGTCTCCTCCCCAACCCGGAGATGGCACTCCACCCTTTTCCGGGCGAGAACCATAAACTCAAAGGGTTGAAAGTAAAACAAAAACAATGTATGACTCATTTTAAACACTTAATGACAAGAATTTTTGCGATTTTTTTGTTTTTAAAACTGTCATTGCTATAAATATATATATATATATATATATATATATATATTGAATTATAATCAATGTTTTTATGAATTATTGACCGATTTAAGGCTTACTGCACAACAAATATTCCACGTAGAACTTTTTTTAGTGCATATTTTAGTGCATATTTGATGGTTTTCCCTTTTTAAAAATTGGGTTTTCATCCATTCTTTCTCTACTGCTTGTCATGTTCGGGTTGTGGGGGGTGATGGAGCCTATCCCAGGTGCACTCAGGTGGACAATATTGCATATTTGATGGTTTTCCCGTTAAAAATTGGGTTTTCATCCATCCTTTTCCTACCACTTGTCATGTTCGAGTTGTGGGGGGTGCTGGAGCCTATCCCATGTGCACTCAGGTGGACAATATTGCATATTTGATGGTTTTCCCGTTAAAAATTGGGTTTTCATCATCCTTTCTCTACCGCTTGTCAAGTTTGGGTTGTGGGGGGTGCAGGAGCCTATCCCATGTGCACTCGGGTGGACATTATTGCATATTTGATGGTTTTCCCGTTAAAAACTGGGTTTTCATCCATCCTTTCTCTACCGTTTGTCATGTTTGAAGTTGCGGGGGGTGCTGGAGCCTATCCCAGGTGCACTCGGGTGGACATTATTGCATATTTGATGGTTTTCCCGTTAAAAACTGGGTTTTTATCCATCCTTTTTCTACCGCTTGTCATGTTTGGGGTTGCAGCGGGGTCTGGAGCCTCTCCCAGGTGGAAAATATTGCATATTTGATAGTTTTTCCGTTAAAAACTGGGTTTTCATCCATCATTTCTCTACTGCTTGTCATGTTTGGGTTGTGGGGGTGCTGGAGCCTATCCCATGTGCACTCAGGTGGACAATATTGCATATTTGATGGTTTTCCCGTTAAAAATTGGGTTTTCATCCATCCTTTTTCTACCGCTTGTCAAGTTCGGGTTGTGGGGGGTGCTGGAGCCTATCCCGTGTGCACTCAGGTGGACAATATTGCATATTTGATAGTTTTTCCGTTAAAAACTGGGTTTTCATCCATCCTTTTTTCTACCGCTTGTCATGTTCGAGGTTGCGGGGGGCGCTGCAGCCTATCCCAGGTGGAAAATATTGAATATTTGATTTTCTCGTTAACTGGGTTTTCATCCATCCATTTCCTACCGCTTATCCCGTTCGGGGTTGCGGGGGGTGCTGGAGCCTATCCCAGGTGCACTCGGGTGGACATTATTGCATATTTGATGGTTTTCCCATTAAAAACTGGGTTTTCATCCATCATTTTTCTACCGCTTGTCATGTTCGAGGTTGCCGGGGGTGCTGGAGCCTATCCCAGGTGCACTCGGGTGGAAATTATTGCATATTTGATGGTTTTCCCGTTAAAAACTCGGTTTTTATCCATCCTTTTTCTACCGCTTGTCATGTTTGGGGTTGCAGGGGGTGCTGGAGCCTATCCCAGGTGGAAAATATTGCATATTTGATTTTCTCGTTAAAAACTGGGTTTTCATCCATCCATTTCCTACCGCTTGTCCCGTTCGGGTTGCGGGGGGTGCTGGAGCCTATCCCAGGTGCACTCGGGCGGAAGGCGGGTTACACCCTGGACAAGTGGCCACATCATCGCAGGGCCAACAGAGATAGGCAGACATTCACACACTAGGGACCATTTAGTGTTGCCAATCAACCCATCCCCAGGTGCATGTCTTTGGAGGTGGTAGGAAGCCACGCAGTCACGGGGAGAACATGCAAACTCCACACAGAAAGATCCCGAACCTGGCGCTGAACCCAGGACCTTTATTTGACAAAACGGGCATAAAAAAAAGAGAATTTACCTAATATTCGACTAACAGACCAGACATTGCTAAAGTTAAAAAGTACAAA
>NC_084614.1:9511987-9541987 GCF_033978795.1 Nerophis ophidion
TGTCATCACAGTTGTTGTTTTTTTTTTACATTAATTTTTATTAATGTCCTGAATTGATGTGCATTTTTGATCAATAAACTCTAACAACAAAATACATATGCTTGAGAAGGAACAGGATGAAGAAAATCTTATTTCCTGCCCCCTCAACATAGTAAGTAGTTAATGCACAAGCATACAAATACAATGAAAACAAACAAAAAACAAGTGCAAAACCGTCATGAAGTACAAACCGAACAAAAACTAATATACACCTCCACAGGATGAAACAAAACCAGACAAACAGAAGTCAAGTAATAAATGAATGTAAACACTCACGGCTGTCCACAAGATCTTAGTTTTATTTTTTTCAATTGGAATATATTTCGACAATATTTGATGTCATTGTAAAGAGAATTCCATAGTTGAACCCCCACCACATTTGTTTTAAAGTTCTCCTTGAATACTGATGTGCTATGCTCTTCATTCTCAGAAGTGATGTCAAAAATGTTTTGTAAATTTGCTGGCAATGTTTTACTTTTAGCTTTAAACATGACACATTATGTCTAACTTTACTAGCTCCTGTTGTTTCAATATTGACCACGCCCCTGGAAACCCTGTGTTGATATCGATTTCATGCTCAGGCGCAATGAGGTGTGGACACTTACCCTTGTTCCTTTTTTAATGTTTCACCTGGACAGCTGCATCCGGGGCCGTCTCCTGGAAGTCAACGAGAACATTTTAGAAAGGCCGGCGCTCTTACAAGAGAAGGTAAACGCCGCGCATCATGTACCCATAGAAGCCCCTGAGCGTTGTTGACGTCTGGTGTGTGCGTGCAGCCGTCCACCGAGGGCTACATCGCCGTCATTTTGCCCAAGTTCGAGGAGAGCAAGAACGTCACCGAGAACTTGCTGAGCAGGGACGACTTTGAAAAGCTGGTCGCCGGGAGAGACTCGGAGGCTTCCTGACGAAGCGTTTGCCTTCCAGGCGGGACATTTCATTAGGTACGCTAGTTGAGGAGGACTTGGATTATGTTAATTGGACTAAAAAAAAAATGCACGGGGGTCATAATGTTGAGAACATCAACCGTGCACAATAGTAATACAAAAAAAACAAGGTAGCTCTTTTTATTTAATGACACAGCTTTTGCATGGTGTCCAATGATTGTTTACAGTGTAAATATTTTAGTTCTAAACTTTTATTTATAGTTAAAATGAATCATAGTTAAATCCAAAGTACGACCTAGGGGCCCATTTTCTGTGCCTTAGATCATTTTAATGTTAGCACGCTGGCTTTTTTTCGCAAGTATACACCTTGGCATCAAAGATTTGGTTACTTATCAAAAAATACCTGTTGGCACCTTATTTTTCGGACTATAGAGCGCACGGTATATAACAGGGCTAGGGAACCTATGGCTCTAGAGCCAGATGTGGCTCTTTTGATGACTGCATCCGGCTCCCAGGTAAATTTGAGCTGACTCTGCTTAACACGATAAATAATGAATAAGTCCACTTGTAATCAGTGTTAAAAATGATGTTCAAAATATAAAACATCCTCGTGCATTTTTAATCCATCCATCCGTTTTCTACCACACCTGTTCAAGAAGTTCCGTTGATGGTTTAGAAGTTATTTATTTATTATTGGTTAGTGTGTGGCTTGCCCTCCTGGGGGTTCTTCAGACCACCAAGCACCGACATGAGTGCCTGTTTCAGGGTTACACTATTGTTTCATTTTTCAATAAGTCTCTCAGTTGCTTTCAAGCAATTGTCTTTTTCTCTTTCGTTCTTGCTCGCGCTCTGGCTCCAGCACTGTCTCTCCTCCTGGCTGCTGCTTATAACATAGCGACAGGTGATTAGGTAACAAGGCCCAGGTGGGCCGTCTACGCACCTACGCTGATTTCGAGGCCGGTCCTGGCAACACCCCGCTTCGCTGCAGGCCCGCAGGCCACGCCCCCTCCACAGTTAGCTTCAGAATAACAATGTTATTACAAAGAATAATAAACCTATTATACTGTAGAAATGTTAGTCGTACTTAAAAATGCACACGTTTAGTTGTGTTCAGGGTTAAAAAAATATTTTACGGCTCTTACGGAAATACATTTTAAAATATTTGGCTTCTTGGCTCTCTCAGCCAAAAAGGTTCCCTACCCCTGGTATATAAGCACCTATTACATTTAAAAATATATTTTTCCATATATTAGTCGCAATGGGCCCTGCGATGAGGTGGCCACTTGTCCAGGGTGTACGCCGCCTTCCACCCGATTGTAGCTGAGGTAGGCACCAGCGACCCCAAAGGGAATAAGCGGTAGGAAATGGATGGATGGATAGTCGCACTGGACTATAAGCCACAGATATATACGTTATGAAATGAGTTATTTACACAGAAATGTTTAGTAAATGTTTATTTACATTTTTAATTTTTTTAAACGGCTGATCAAACAAAACGGAAGTCAGCTAAACCAGGGGTGTCCAAAGTCCGGCCCCACGGCACATTTTAAAAATACTATGGAAAAAAAAAAGTGGTATAAAAGAGCAAACAGGTGAAATGTAACAAGAACATGTTGCAATGTTTACTCTAATAACACAAAGCTGCCATGCAAACTGTTTCTTTCTTTAAAAAAAAAATAGTGAATCAAACTCAATTATGAATTATTGACCAATTCAAGGCTCCAATTACGTCACACTAAATATTGTACTTTGAGATATTTTTTGAGGCAAATTTTGGATATTTTGTGTTTGCCATATAAAAAACTGAGCTTTTTTTTTTTTTTTTTTTAAAGAATGGCCTAAAACGAAAAAATAAACAAAAAAACCTTATATTTGACGGATAGATCTGAACTTGATTTCGAGACCATTGTGTTAAAAGTAAACAGTAAAAAAAAAAGTCATAATATATTTTTTAACACTAATGAGCAGGACCCTTTTGGATCAGTGTGTTTTGTTTTTAAGTGTCATTGCACAAAAAATAATAGTGAATTAAAATCAATGGTGTTAGGAGTTGTTGACCTTTTTTCCAGATCCAATTATTATATAATCTCAAACATTCTACTTAAAAAATTTTATTGGGTGAAAATATTGCATATTTGGTGTTTTTTTTTTTTCAATATAAAAACATGGTTTTCTTTGACAAAAAGAGCATACAACTTAAATCTTTTAAAAAGTCTTATTGACAGATAGACTTAATATTGATCTAGAATAGGGGTCAGCAACCTTTTTTGAAAGCAAGAGCTACTTCTTGGGTACTGATTAATGCCAAGGGCTACCAGTTTGATACACACTTAAATAAATTGCTAGAAATAGCCGATTTTCTTAATTTACCTTTTAATATATATATATATATATATATATATATATATATATATATATATATATGTGTGTATATATATATATTTCTGTCCGTCATTCCGTCGTACATTTTTTTTCCTTTTACGGAAGGTTTTTTGTAGAGAATAAATGATGAAAAAACACTTAATTAAACAGTTTAAAAGAGGAGAAAACACACAAAAAAAATCACATTTAAATTTTGAAACATAGTTTATCTTCAATTTCGACTCTTTAAAATTCGTAATTCAACCGAAAAAAATGAAGAGAAAAACTAGCTAATTTGAATCTTTTTGAAAAAATTAAAAAAATAATTTATGGAACATCATTAGTAATTTTTCATGACTAAGATTAATTTTAGAATTTTGATGACATGTTTTAAATAGGTTAAAATCCAATCTGCACTTTGTTAGAATTGGATCAAGCTATATTTCTAAAAAAGACAAGTCCTTATTTCTTCTAGATTTTCCAAAACAAAAATTCGAAATAAATTCAAAAGACTTTGACATAAGATTTAAATTTGATTCTACAGATTTTCTAGATTTGCCAGAATATATTTTTTGAAATTTAATCATAATAAATTTGAAGAAATATTTCACAAATATTCTTTGTCGAAAAAACAGAATCTAAAAGGAAGAATTAAATTAAAATGTAGCCGAGATAGGAGAAAGTGCCCCGCCCGCAACCCCAAAGGGAATAAGCGGTAGAAAAAGGATGGATGGATTATTATTCTTTACAATAAAAAAAATAAAATAAAAATACTTGAACATTGATTTAAATTGTCAGGAAAGAAGAGGAAGGAATTTAAAAGGTAAAAAGGTATATGTGTTTAAAAATCCCAAAACCATTTTTAAGGTTGCATTTTTTTCTCTAAAATTGTCTTTCTGAAAGTTATAAGAAGCAAAGTAAAAAAATAAATGAATTTATTTAAACAAGTGAAGACCAAGTCTTTCAAATATTTTCTTGGATTTTCAAATTCTATTTGAGTTTTGTCTCTCTTAGAATCAAAAATGTTGAACAAAGCGAGACCAGCTTGCTAGTAAATAAATAAAATTTAAAAAATAGAGGCAGCTCACTGGTAAGTGCTGCTATTTGAGCTATTTTTAGAACAGGCCAGCGGGCGACTCATCTGATCCTTACGGGCGACCTGGTGTTGGCGACCCCTGATCTAGAGATTTAAAACTTGAATAATAATACAAATAATAACACTGAACAATGACACATTTTTAACATTTTCTTTTTACCGAAACCCTTTGGGGTCCCCGGGATCATAACTGAGTGGAGGCTTAAATGTATATTTTTATACATATATTGTATTGTTTTTTAAAATAAATGGCCCCCGCTTGCTTTGATTTTTCAGTGTGCGGCCCTCAGTGGAAAAAGTTTGGACACCCCTGAGCTAAACAGACTCAATAACTCCACGGTGATGTTTTGGTGAATTTACAAAACTGAAACATTACAAAAAAAATCCAATTGTAAGTTAATAATCCTAACACAGACACTCGTCAATGTATTAGCTGATACTAATGATGCTAGTGTGATTACGTTACGATAGCGCGTACAAATATGCATGAAAACACCTGCAGAATTCACGCATGGGACGGTTTAGTAAGTACAAAAATAGTTTTAGTTATATTGTAAAACTTACAAACGTTGCTTGGAGTGATGAATTAGTCGAAACGCTATGGACGATTAAAAGATGCAACTGCACAAATTAATTCACCCAGCAGCACCCGCAGTGAGCAAACTCGTCCAAAAGATGGCGCCATAACGTGTTTGATAAAATATTAGTTTTGTCGCCGCAGCGAAGAAAAATCCATAATTTAGCCGCACTGTTTCATAAGCCACAAGGCTCAAAACATAAGGAAAAAAATAGTGGCTTATAGTCCGGAATAGCTTTTTTATTTAACTTCTTAAGGCCCAAACTGTTTGTTTGCATGCTTTTTTATTTATTTATCTTTGCTATTTGGCCTTATTGGACCCTAATTACAAAAAAAAACCTAAGAATCATCTTTTGATATGATGTACTTAGTCCATAAGTACACACACGTGTACTTCATGTTTAGTGACATGCTAATTCTTATTTTTACACTTCCATTGTATGTTCTACTCTTCTGACACCACCAGATGGCAGTATAAATGTCCACATAAGTGGCCAATTCAGTAGTGTACACCATTTTGGAAATAAGAGCTAAAAGGTGCTGTCCACGAATGTGGCCAGTAGGCCTTAAGATAACGTTTTTGTCAACATTTTAGCATGCTCTTTGGTTTCATCCGATTTCGCAGGTATGGTGTCATTCATTTTGGTATTTCACTCACGCCAACTGCATGTTGCTCCTTTTTACGTTACTTGATGCTATCTGGCCAGCGTGCTAGCATTCACACAATTTCTACCTTTTTTTTCCATTTCTTTGAAAAAAAAAAAAGTATATATTTTACTGGTTTTGAAGCGCCGTCAGAGGGGGGGGAAATCCAGCAATTGCACCTTCTTGTAACACATGGGAAAAAACCCCACATTTGATATGATGTACTTAGTCCATAAGTACACAAACGTGTACTTCATGTTTAGTGACATGCTAATTCTTATTTTTACACTTCCATTGTATGTTATACTCTTCTGACACCACCAGATGGCAGTATAAATGTCCACATAAGTGGCCAATTCAGTAGTGTACACCATTTTGGAAATAAGAGCTAAAAGGTGCTGTCCATGAATGTGGCCACTAGGCCTTAAGATAACGTTTTTGTCAACATTTTAGCATGCTTTTCGGTTTCATCCGATTTCGCAGGTATGGTGTCATTCATTTTGGTATTTCACTCACGCTAACTGCATGTTGCTACTTGACGCTATCTGGCCAGCGTGCTAGCATTCACACAATTTCTACCTAACATTTATATTTCTTTGAAGAAAAAAAAAGTATATATTTTACTGGTTTTGAAGCGCCATCAGAGGGGAAAAAAATCAAGCAATTGCACCTTCTTGTAACACATGGAAAAAAAAAACACATTTAATAAAAAATATTGTTTATTGATTCATGTCTAGTTTTTTTTTTATTATATCATCTTGTCAAAAGAATAGATGGGTCCAAAAACTAGAGCTATGATTTCCCGTCCCGCCTGTCACTACATTACCCAGCATTCTTAGCGGCAACATCCAGTCAGAAACTTTCACGCACGTTCTGCCTAAGTACCTTCACCAACTCGGCACGATTTAGTAACGCTAATACATCACTGATAACAGGTTTTAGCGAGCTAAAAGATCCTTGGAAGGACGCTCATATTTGGCAAGTAACTGTGATTAGTACGGCACATAGTGTGTAACGGAGTAAAGCCAAGAGGGACAAAGAAAAACCGACGACACTAAGCGAGCCACAACACTTTGGACAAGGCCAACAAACACAAAAGCATCATTTAAGTCCACCGCTCAGGCTCGGGGATGTTTTTGTTGTTGTTTTTTGGCAGATTGTCACCACCTGGTGGAGCGACCTGGAACTGCAGGCAAGAAGCGACCTGAAAGGAGGTAGACTAAGAGGGGAGGAGGCTGGAATCTTAGTTGCTCTCCAGCAGGTTGAGGCCGGCCATGTGCCGCTCGAACGATTTGACGCCAAAGTCGTCGTCGTCGCTGTCGTGGACGGGCGTGGAGGCGTCGCGGCGCTCTCGCCAGTCCTGTGGCGAACCCAGACTGCTTCTCTCGGACTTGTGCTGCGCCAGGAAGAACAAAAGGAGGCCCGTCAAATTCTGACAAGTGAGTACCCGCCGTGCCTGAATGCGCTACTTTGACACAGACTGTAAACAATCCAACTAATTCCCCGTACTTTTGTGTGTGCATAAATGTTATTTTTAATAATAGTGTTTTTTCCATTAAGCCAACAGTGTTATGTTGCTCCCTACAAAGTGTTAACACTGTATGCATTGTACTCGTTACACACCAGGTGTTCGATTGTAAGGTTCATCTAAGTTGTGGTTTTCAGTGCTCAATTTGGAGGTGTTAAAATCGCCATGTAAAATCGCTAATGCTAATAGTAGCATGTAACATTCATTTTAGTTGTAGTTTTTAGTGCTCAATTTGGAGGTGTTGAAATCGCTAATGCTAATAGTAGCATGTAACATTCATTATAGTTGTAGTTTTCATTGCTCAATTTGGAGGTGTTGAAATCGCCATGTAAAATAGCTAATGCTAATAGTAGCATGTAACATTCATCTCAGTTGTAGGTTTCAGTGCTCAATTTGGAAGTGTTGAAATCGCCATGTAAAGTAGCTAATGCTAATAGTAGCATGTAACATTCATTTTAGTTGTAGTTTTCAGTGCTTAATTTGGAGGTGTTGAAATCGCCATGTAAAATCGCTAATGCTAATAGTAGCATGTAACATTCATTTTAGTTGTAGTTTTTAGTGCTCAATTTGGAGCTGTTGAAATCGCTGATGCTAATAGTAGCATGTAACATTAATTTTAGTTGTAGTTTTCAGTGCTCAATTTGGAGGTGTTGAAATCGCTAATGCTAATAGTAGCCTGTAACATTCCTCTTAATTATGGTTTTCAGTGCTCAATTTGGAGGTGTTGAAATCGCCATGTAAAATTGCTAATGCTAATAGAAGCATGTAACATTCATTTTAGTTGTAGTTTTCAGTGCTCAATTTGAAGGTGTTGAAATCGCCATGTAAAATCGCTAATGCTAATAGTAGCATGTAATATTCATTTTAGTTGTAGTTTTCGGTGTTAAATTTGGAGCTGTTGAAATTGCCATGTAAAATCGCTAATGCTAATAGTAGCATGTAACATTCAACTTAGTTGTAGTTTTCAGTGCTCAATTTGGAGGTGTTGAAATCGCCATGTAAAATCGCTAATGCTAATAGTAGCCTGTATACAGAAAATCCAAGGTAAATTAGCATTAACATAGCAAGGAGCCTTACTTTATGTGCGAGGGTTTTCTTGCTTTGCCGGTTGATTATTTTAACCATTAAAACATGTTTTGATTTAATGGATTTGTCGTCAATGTTTTAAGTATTTTAAATTGGAAATCAAACAAACAAAACTGTCACCTGATTGGCTGTTAGCGTCCCACTCCCACTGATCACTTCCTGCGTTGCTCGGTTACCAGAGACCTAGCTAGTGCCTTTTCACTTAACATCTGCTTTCTTCCGACCCAAAAAATTATAATTAAATATATATCGAGCATCCATCCATCCATCCATCTTCTTCCGCTTATCCGAGGTCGGGTCGCGGGGGCAGCAGCCTAAGCAGGGAAGCCCAGACTTCCCTCTCCCCAGCCACTTCGTCTAGCTCTTCCCGGGGGATCCCGAGGCGTTCCCAGGCCAGCCGGGAGACATAGTCTTCCCAACGTGTCCTGGGTCTTCCCCGTGGCCTCCTACCGGTTGGACGTGCCCTAAACACCTCCCTAGGGAGGCGTTCGGGTGGCATCCTGACCAGATGCCCGAACCACCTCATCTGGCTCCTCTCGATGTGAAGGAGCAGCATTTTATTTAAAAAAAAAAAAAAGTTTTAATTGATTGATTACATTTCTATCCATATATATATAATTATTTATTTTGCAGGGTTACACCACAGCAAAATAAAAGCCACCACACCTTTTAAAAAGGAGGGTTTTTACGTGAAAATAAATGAAAGTAGTATAATGTCTGAATGGCTTAATACAACATATTAAAATAAAAAAGTAGTATAATGGCTTTATACAACTTATTAAAATAAATGAAAGTGATATAATGTAAGAATGGCTATATACAACTTATTTGCACACGTTGAAGTCGCCATGTAAAATTGCTAATGCTAATGGTAGCCTGTCTATGGAAAAGCTAATGTAAATTAGCGTCAAGCTAGTTTGAAAGAGTGGAGCCTTACTTAACGTGTCAGGTTTTCTACAAAGCATACTCGCTTTGCTCGTGTTGATTATTTTAACCATAAAAAAAAAACTTGTGATTCAATGAATTTGTTATCGTTTTAAGTATTTTAAATTGTACAACAAACACTGTATTGTGGTTTTCTCTTTTTATTACAGACACCAGAGGGCAGTAAAAGCATGTACTTTGAACTCATTAGTAAAGATCCTTGTGAAAAATGAAATCCTACAAAAAGTGTGGTGTATGAAAGCCGAGGTACACTATATTGTGTTTTTAGAACGGACCCTGGTCCAGCTCTGCCTGATCACACCCCTTATTGTTTAAGTTTTTGTCTACTGACTGGACCCAAGTCTGACTCAATTGTGATGATGATGATGGTGATAATGATGGTGACTTACCTTTCTGTTGAGCTTGTTGCAGACAGGAAGGAGGTTGGCTACCACGGACAACACCGCTCTGGTTTTCTGAATGGACGAGTCCACCTGACGACAAACAAGTCATTCATGGATGTCAATGTATGTGCATAACATTGAAGTATGTAGTATAAGTAGGACGTCGGGTGTACAGTATTAATATTAGTTATAACTTGTGTCAGGTGTACAGTATGAATACGTAGTATGTGAGGTGTGCATGCAGGTAAACAATAAAAGTAAGTATGTACCGTATAAGTGGTAAGTCAGGTGATAAGTATAAGCGTGTAGTATAAATAGTATGTCCACTGTACAGTATACAGTATAAATAGTATGTCAGGTGTACAATATAAATACTTAGTATAAGTAGTATGTCAATTGTACAGTAAAAGTATGTAGTATAAATAGTATGTCAGGTGTACAGTATAAATATGTATTAAAAGTAGAATGTCATGTGTACAGAATAAGTATGTAGGATAAGTTGTCAGGTATAAGTATGTATTGCATGTAGCATGTCATGTGTACAGTAAAAATGTGGTATAAATAGTATGTCAGGTGTATAGTATTATAACTTGTACGTCAGGTGTACAGTATAAGTATGTAGGATAAGTCGCATATCAGGTATAAATATGTAGTATAAGTAGTTTGTCAGGTATTAATATGTAGTATGTCAGGTATTAATAGTATGTCAAGTGTACAGTAAAAGTATGTCGTATAAATAGTATGTCAGGTGTACATTATAAATATGTGTTAGAAGTAGTACATCAGGTGTACAGTATAAGTTTGTAGGTATTAGTAGTATGTCAGGTGTACAGTATAAGTAAGTAGGATAAGTAGTGTGTCAGGTATTAAGAATATAGTATAAGTAGAATGTCAGGTATTAGTAATATGTCAGGCTTACAATATATTTAGGATAAGCATTATGTCAGGTATAACAATGTAGTATAAGTAATATGTCAGGTATTAGTAGTATGTCAGGTATACAGTATAAATATGTGTTAGAAGTAGTACATCAGGTGTACAGTATAAGTATGTAGGATAAGTAGTGTGTCAGGTATTAAGAATGTAGTATAAGTCGTATGTCAGGTGTACAGTATAAGTATGTAGGATAAGTAATATGTCAGGTATAAGAATGTAGTGTTAGGTATAAGAATGTAGTATAAGTAGTATGTCAGGTATTAGTAGTATGTCAGGTGTACGGTATAAGTAAGTAGTACGTCAGGTATTAGTAGTATGTCAGGTGTACAGTATAAGTAAGTAGGATAAGTAGTGTGTTAGGTATTAAGAATGTAGTATAAGTCGTATGTCAGGTGTACAGTATAAGTAGAATGACAGGTATTAGTAATATGTCAGGCTTACAATATATTTAGGATAAGCATTATGTCAGGTATAAGAATGTAGTGTTGTCAGGTATAACAATGTAGTATAAGTAATATGTCAGGTATTAGTAGTATGTCAGTTATACAGTATAAATATGTGTTAGAAGTAGTACATCAGGTTTACAGTATAAGTACGTAGGATAAGTAGTGTCAGGTATTAAGAATGTAGTATAAGTCGTATGTCAGGTATTATTAGTATGTCAGGTGTACAGTATAAGTAAGTAGGTCAGGTATTAGTAGTATGTCAGGGGTACAGTATAAGTATGTAGGATAAGTAATATGTCAGGTATAAGAATGTAATGTTAGGTATAAGAATGTAGTATAAGTAGTATGTCAGGTGTACAGTATAAGTAAGTAGGTCAGGTATTAGTAGTATGTCAGGTGTACAGTATAAGTATGTAGGATAAGTAATATGTCAGGTATAAGAATGTAGTATAAGTCGTATGTCAGGTGTACAGTATAAGTATGTAGGTCAGGTGTACAGTATAAGTAAGTAGTACGTCAGGTATTAGTAGTATGTCAGGTGTACAGTATAAGTATGTAGGATAAGTAATATGTCTGGTGTGCAGTATAAGTATGTAGGATAAGTAGTATGTCAGGTATAAGAATGTAGTATAAGTATTGATAGTATAAGTAGTATGTCATGTATAAGAATTTAGTATAAGTAGTATGTCAGGTATTAGTAATATGTCAGGCGTACAGTACAAGTATGTAGGATAAGCAGTATGTCAAGTATAAGAATGTAGTGTCAGGTATACAGTATAAATAAGTAGTAGGTCAGGTGTACAGTATAAGTAAGTAGGTCAGGTATTAGTAGTATGTCAGGTGTGCAGTATAAGTATGTAGGATAAGCAGTATGTCAAGTATAAGAATGTAGTGTCAGGTATACAGTATAAATAAGTAGTAGGTCAGGTGTACAGTATAAGTAGTATGTCAGGTATTAGTAGTATGTCAGGTGTACAGTATAAGTATGTAGGATAAGTAATATGTCTGGTGTGCAGTATAATTATGTAGGATAAGTAGTATGTCAGGTATAAGAATGTAGTATAAGTAGTATGTCATGTATAAGAATGTAGTATAAGTAGTATGTCAGGTATTAGTAATATGTCAGGCGTACAGTATAAGTATGTAGGATAAGTAATATGTCTGGTGTGCAGTATAATTATGTAGGATAAGTAGTATGTCAGGTATAAGAATGTAGTATAAGTAGTATGTCATGTATAAAAATTTAGTATAAGTAGTATGTCAGGTATTAGTAATATGTCAGGCGTACAGTACAAGTATGTAGGATAAGCAGTATGTCAAGTATAAGAATGTAGTGTCAGGTATAAGAATGTAGTATAAGTAGTATGTCAGGTATTAGTAGTATGTCAGGTGTACAGTATAAGTATGTAGGATAAGTAATATGTCTGGTGTGCAGTATAATTATGTAGGATAAGTAGTATGTCAGGTATTAGTAGTATGTCAGGTGTACAGTATAAATAAGTAGTAGGTCAGGTGTACAGTATAAGTAAGTAGGTCAGGTATTAGTAGTATGTCAGGTGTGCAGTATAAGTATGTAGGATAAGTAGTATGTTAGGTATAAGAATTTAGTATAAGTAGTATGTCAGGTGTACAGCATAAGTATGTAGGTCAGGTTTACAGTGTAAGTATGTAGGATAAGTCGTAAGTCAGGTATTAGTAGTACGTTAGGTGTACAGTATAAATATGTAGGATAAGTCGTATGTCAGGTATAAAAATGCAGTATAAGTCGGAAGTCAAGTATTAGTAGTATGTCAGGTGTACAGTGTAAATATGTAGGCTAAGTCATAGATCCGGTATAAAAATGTAGTATAAGTCAGGTGTGAAGTGTAAGTATGTAGGATAAGTTGTATATCAGGTATTAGTAGTATGTCAGGTGAACTGTATAAGTATGTAGTATGTCAGGTATAAGTATGTAGTATGTCAGGTATTAGTAGTATGTCAGGTGAACTGTATAAGTATGTAGTATGTCAGGTATAAGTATGTAGTATGTCAGGTATTAGTAGTATGTCAGGTGAACTGTATAAGTATGTAGTATGTCAGGTATTAGTATGTAGTATGTCAGGTGTGCATGCAAGTGTCCAGTAGTCGTAGTACCTTCTGAAAGGTGGCAGTCTTTCCTTGCACAGGAGTCCTGACCTCAGTTTGCAGTTGTTGACACATTGCTGCCAGGGTGTCCAGCTCACACATCACTGCTGACTTCTCTTCTCCAACCAGCTGGGGAAGAGAGACCAGATGTGTACATATATTTGATTATATATTTGTGTTTGTGGTCATTGTCCAACTGCGCCCGAGACCCAACCTCCGGGCTGAGGATTTTAGCTTGTCTTGAACAATTTGGAGGTAATCATCCTTTTTCATTGTCCCATTTACTCTCTGTAAAGCAGCAGTTCCATTGGCAGCAAAACAGGCAAAGAGCATAATACTACAACCTCCATGCTTGACAGTAGGAATGGTGTTCCTGGGCCTCACCCTTTCCCCTTTAAACATATTGCTGGGTATTGTGGCCAAACAGTAAAATTTTTGTTTGATCTGACCACGGAACTTTCCTCCAGAAGGTCTTATCTTTGTCCATGTGATGTCAGATATATATATATATATATATATATATATATATATATATATACATGCCGTATTTCTTTGAATATATAGTATGCATCTGCCTAGAATTACGGCCTGGTCAAACTCGCTTCGCAAAATATTATTTTTTTTAGCGCATGTCTGGAATTTTCGCCGGGTCAAACTCGTCACGTCACGAGTGACACTTCACCTGTCATCATTTTCAAAATGGAGGAGGCTGATTTCAATCATTTGAAATCGCATAAAAGGAAGAAGATTAAGAGCTATTGAATAGGCTAAAAAGAACAGAAAGCAGCTATGTTTTATTAATATACCGTAGCTGCGTGTGTCAAATATGAGTCATTAAATGACTCCCGCCTCCTGGTGGTAGAGGGCGCTAGTGATCCTTCTTGCGACTACTCGGCTGCAGAAGAAGTGACAACAAGCAGCAAGATGGTTTATTTTTTCCTCTCGCTTGCACTTTTAACATGGAGGATTACATATCTAAAATAAAACAGTTTTCTAAACTGTACTTTCAAACGAAGCAGGAGGTAATAAAGGAAGATCTCCATCGAGACAGAGAGACTTTTAAAACTGAAGAAAGATAAGGAAGACTTCTATAAACAAGTTATCGATGCTTTTGATCAGAAGGAGCTGCGCATGGACTTCATTTATAAGTAAAGGTAAGACCATAATAACGTTTTTTTTAATTAAATGTGCTTTTCATGGTTGTATCCTTACATCACACTCAAATTTACAAGCGCAGGCCTAAATTTACCGCATGCCTTTGGTAAGCGCCGGAGTGAAAAGTGGTTTTAAATTAATTAGCGCCCCGGCGGCAATTCAAGGAAAAAAAATGTATCCAAAATGGATACATGGATGATACAGCAGAGGATTGGGAGAATGTCATGTGGTCAGATGAAACCAAAATATAACTTTTTTGGTATGAACTCAACTCGTGGTGTTTGGAGGAAGAAGAATACTGAGTTGCATCCCAAGAACACCATACCTACTGTGAAGCATGGGGGTGGAAACATCATGCTTTGGGGCTGTTTTTCTGCTAAGGGGACAGGACGATTGATCCGTGTTAAGGAAAGGATGAATGGGGCCATGTATCGTGAGATTTTGAGCCAAAACCTCCTTCCATCAGTGAGAGCTTTGAATGGTTGACCAAATACTTATTTTCCACCATCATTTACAAATAAATTCTGGATTTATTTTTCACATTCTGTCTCTCACAGTATGATGAAAATTACAGACCTCTGTCATCATTTTAAGTGGGAGAACTTGCACAATCGCTGGCTGACTAAATACTTTTTGGCCCCACTGTATATAATCCACAAGGGGGCGGAATAATGATGATAATAATTAATTATCCCAAGAGAAAGGTGCCGTTTCAGTTTGATCCTGAGGGGGGGGCGCTGCTTCCCTACCTGCGTGCAGAAAAGCTGCAGGGAAGAAGTCAGCTGCAGTCCTTCTTCTGACACCACCTGAGGAGGAGGAGGAGAGCGTTTGTCTCCCTGACGCCACAGAGCAAGAGACAACATGGACGCACCTCAGCCTGGTGGAAAAGATCCAGCGTGGTCTTCAGCAGACCCTCCCCTCTGGTGGAAGGAACACAGGTGAGAGGGGGGTAATCAGCGGGTTGAGGGTGGTGGGCGTGCTCACCTGGTGAACAGGTGCATGTTGTAGGCCATGCTGGCCAGGCTCTGGCTGTGGCGCACCACCTCCTGCTCTTGCTCCTCCCACTTCTCCGCCTCCGCGTCCACGTCCGACGACAGGAGGCGGAGCTCCAGGCCCAGTTTGGCCATGCTGCTCTGCTCCTGACACACACACACACTAAGCATTGATCTGATTGCACAATCCATAATTCATCGAAATTACATTTGTTTACAGTTTCACTTTCAGTTTGTTGTCTTCAAAAGTATTATTTTGGTACACAGGTGGAGTATTGCACAGGTCACACGGTACACAGGTGGAGTATTGCACAGGTCACACGGTGCACAGGTGGAGTATTGCACAGGTCACATGGTACACAGGTGGAGTATTGTACAGGTCACATGGTACACAGGTGGAGTATTGCACAGGTCACATGGTACACAGGTGGAGTATTGTACAGGTCACATGGTGCACAGGTGGAGTATTGCACATGTCATATGGTACACAGGTGGAGTATTGCACAGGTCACACGGTGCACAGGTGGAGTATTGCACAGGTCATATGGTACACAGGTGGAGTATTGGACAGGTCACATGGTGCACAGGTGGAGTATTGCACAGGTCATATGGTACACAGGTGGAGTATTGCACAGGTGGAGTATTGCACAGGTCACATGGTACACAGGTGGAGTATTACACAGGTCACATGGTACACAGGTGGAGTATTGCACAGGTCACACGGTACACGGGTGGAGTATTGTACAGGTCACATGGTGCACGGGTGGAGTATTGCACATGTCATATGGTACACGGGTGGAGTATTGCACAGGTCACACGGTGCACAGGTGGAGTATTGCACAGGTCACACGGTGCACAGGTGGAGTATTGGACAGGTCACACGGTGCACAGGTGGAGTATTGCACAGGTCATATGGTACACAGGTGGAGTATTGCACAGGTCACATGGTACACAGGTGGAGTATTACACAGGTCACATGGTACACAGGTGGAGTATTGCACAGGTCACACGGTACACAGGTGGAGTATTGCACATGTCACATGGTACACAGGTGGAGTATTACACAGGTCACATGGTACACAGGTGGAGTATTGCACAGGTCACACGGTACACAGGTGGAGTATTGCACAGGTCACATGGTACACACATCACTCACATCCTCTGCAGGCCAAGGGAAGGCTGCAAGTTTATTGTACATTTAACCATATTTCAACTATAACAGTCTTGTTACCTCAATGATTCTTGTTTACCTTTGAATAATGTACTTATGTTCACATCAATGTCACGTACTTATTGTCTACCTTCTATATTCATTTTATTTACTTTTACCATTTTTTAAAAAACTTTTCTTTCCGTTTACCTTCTTTTACCTTTTATTTACTTTATTTTACCTTCTATTTAGCTTGCATTTGCATTCATTTACCCTTTATTACCTTTTATTTACTTTTGATTACCTTCTAATTACTTTCTTTTAACTTCGATTTACCTTCTGTTTTAAAACACCTTATGTTACTTTTTACTTACTTATTTTACCATACATTTACCTTTTTTTTACTTTTTATTTACATTGTTTTACTTGTATTTACCTTATTTTACCTTCTATTTAGCTGGTTTGCCTTCATTTACCCGTTGTTACCATTCATTTACTTTCTGTTGACCTTCTATTTACCTCTTATTTACTTTTGCTTACTTCTAATGACTTTCTTTTAACTTCAATTTACCTTCTATTACTTTTAAAACACCTTATGTTACCTTTACTTTTTTATTTACTTATTTTACCATATATTTACATTGTTTAACTTGTATTCACCTTTATGTTGCCGTTACTTACTTTTTATTAACTTATTTTACTTTTTATTTACATTGTTTTACTTGTATTTACCTTATTTGACCTTCTATTTAGCTTGTGTTTGCATTCATTTACCTTGTATTTACTTTCTGTCTACCTTCTATTTACTTTTGGTTACCTTCTAATTACTTTCTTTTAACTTCGATTTACCTTCTATTACAACTCCTTATGTTACCTTATTACTTTTACCTTTTATGTACTTATTTTACCATATATTTACATTCTTTTACTTTTTATTTACATTGTTTTACTTTTATTTACCTTATTTGACCTTCTATTCAGCTTGTGTTTGCATTCATTTACCCTTTTACCTTTTTACTTTTGCTTACCTTCTAATTACTTTATTTTAACATTGATTTACCTTCTATCACTTTTAAAACACTTTGTTACCTTTACTTTTTATTTAGTTATTTTACCATATATTTACCTTTTACTTACATTGTTTTACATTTTACCTTCTATTTAGCTTGTGTTTGCATTTATTTACCTTTAATTTACTTTCTGTTGACCTTCTACTTGTGATTACCTTTTAATTACTTTCTTTTAACTTTGATTTACCTTCTATTACTTTTAAAACACCTTGTTACCTTCATTTACTTATTTTACCATATATTTACCTTCTTTTACTTTTTATTTAAAGTTACATTGTTTTACATGAAGTCACCTTATTTGACCTTCTATTTAGCTTGTTTACATTCATTTACCTTTTATTACCTTTCATTTACTTTTGCTTACCTTCTAATTACTTTTAACATTGATTCACCTTCTATTACTTTTAAAACACTTTGTTACCTTTACCTACTTTCTATTTACTTATTTTACCATATATTTACCTTCTTTTACTTTTTATTTACCTTATTTTACCTTCTATTTAGCTTATGTTTGCATTCATTTACCCTTTATTACCTTTATACTTACTTTCTATCCTTTTATTTACTTTTGGTTACCTTCTAATTACTTTCTTTTAACTTCGGTTTACCCTATTACTTTTAAAACACCTCATGTTACCTTCATTTACTTTTTTTACCTTATATTTATCTTCTTTTACCTTTTATTTACATTGTTTTACTTGTATTCCCCTTAATTGACCTTCTATTTAGCTTGTTTGCATTCATTTACCCTTTATTACCTTTTATTTACTTTCTGTTGACCTTCAATTTACCTTTCATTTACTTTTGCTTACCTTCTAATTGCTTTCTTTTAACTTTGATTTACCTTTTATTATTATTAGAACACCTTATGTTACTTTTATTTACTTTTTTCACATTATTTTTACCTTTTCTTTACCTTCATTTCAACCAGTTTTACCTTTTTATAAGGGGCCTATACAATTAAACATAATTTAAAAAAATGTATGGAACTAATTTGATGAACCACAGTAGCCTACAGACTAGCATGTTTACCATTTGGAAATGACTTGACTAAAGCAGAAAGACATTCAGATTTGCCCAAAAGTCAACATGCTGCATAACTGCTTTTCGTATCGCACATGATATCGCACACAAGTCAACACGCTGCAGGACTGCTTGTATCACACATATCGCACACAAGTCAAGCAGGACTGCTTGTATGACACATGATATCACACACAAGTCAACACACCGCAGGACAGCTTGTATCGTACACAATTCAACACGCTGCAGGACTGCTTGTATCACACATGGTATCGCACACAAGTCAAGCAGGACTGCTTATATTGCACACAAGTCAACACGCTGCACGACAGCTTGTATCACACACGATATCACACACAAGTCAAGCAGGACTGCTTGTATAACACATGATATCGCGCAAAAGTCAAGCAGGACTTGTATCATGCACAAGTCAACATGCTTTAGGACTGCTTGTATCGCACATGCTATCACAAGTCAAGTAGGACTGCTTGTATCACACATGATATCGCACACAAGTCAAGCAGGACTGCTTGTATCACACATGATATCGCACACAAGTCAAGCAGGACTGCTTGTATCGCATATGATATTGCCCACAAGTCAAGCAGGACTTGTATTACACACAAGTCAACAGGCTGCAGGACTGCTTGTATCACACATGATATCGCACACAAGTCAAGCAGGACTGCTTGTATCGCACACAAGTCAACACGTTGAAGGACTGCTTGTATCCAACATGATATCGCACACAAGTCGAGCAGGACTGCTTGTATCGCATATGATATTGCCCACAAGTCAAGCAGGACTTATTGTATCACACACAAGTCAACATGCTTTAGGACTGCTTGTATCGCACATGATATCGCACACAAGTCAACACACCGCAGGACTGGTTGTATCGCACACAAGTCAACACGCTGCACGACAGCTTGTATCACACATATCGCACACAAGTCACGCAGGACTGCTTGTATCGCACACAAGTCAACACACCGCAGGACTGCTTGTATCGCACACAAGTCAACATGCTGCACGACAGTTTGTATCGCACATGATATCGCACACAAGTCACGCAGGACTGCTTGTGTCGCACATGATATCGCACACAAGTCAACACACCGCAGGACTGGTTGTATCGCACACAAGTCAACACGCTGCACGACAGCTTGTATCACACATATCGCACACAAGTCACGCAGGACTGCTTGTATCACACATGATATCGCACACAAGTCAACACACCGCAGGACTGCTCTTATCGCACATGATATCGCACACAAGTCACGCAGCACTGCTTGTATCGCACACAAGTCAACACGCTGCACGACAGCTTGTATCACACATATCGCACACAAGTCACGCAGGACTGCTTGTATCGCACATGATATCGCACACAAGTCAACACACCGCAGGACTGCTTGTATCGCACACAAGTCAACATGCTGCACGACAGTTTGTATCGCACATGATATCGCACACAAGTCACGCAGCACTGCTTGTATCGCACACAAGTCAACACGCTGCACGACAGCTTGTATCACACACAAGTCACGCAGGACTGCTTGTGTCGCACATGATATCGCACACAGGTCAACACACCGCAGGACTGCTTGTATCGCACACAAGTCAACACGCTGCACGACAGCTTGTATCACACATGATATCACACACAAGTCAAGCAGGACTGCTTGTATTGCATATCGCCCACAAGTCAACACGCTGCAAGACTGCTTGTATCGCACATGATATCACACACAAGTCACGCAGGACTGCTTGTGTCGCACATGATATCGCACACAGGTCAACACACCGCAGGACTGCTTGTATCGCACACAAGTCAACACGCTGCACGACAGCTTGTATCACACATGATATCACACACAAGTCACGCAGGACTGCTTGTGTCGCACATGATATCGCACACAAGTCAACACACCGCAGGACTGCTTGTATCGCACACAAGTCAACACGCTGCACGACAGCTTGTATCACACATAATATCGCACACAAGTCAAGTAGGACTGCTTGTATTGCATATCGCCCACAAGTCAACACGCTGCATGACTGCTTGTATCGCACATGACATCACACACAAGTCAACACGCTGCAGGACTGCTTGTATCGCACATGATATCGCATTCAAGTCCACACACCACAGGACTGCTTGTATCGCACATGACATCACACACAGGTCAACACGCTGCAGGACTGCTTGTATCGCACATGATATCGCACTCAAGTCAACACACCGCAGGACTGCTTGTATCGCCCACAAGTCAACACGCTGCAGGACGGCTTGTATCACACATTGTATCGCACACAAGTCAAGCAGGACTGCTTATATCGCAGATTTCAAGCTGATATCATCCAATCCTTGCTTTGGCCGACACGGGCACCACATTGATATCAGACGGGTGGTCACTCACCTCGGCGTCCAACTTGACAGCCTTGGCGGTCTTCATGTTGGCAGAGTGTTTCTACGGGAGGCAAGGGGCGTGTCAGGAAAGGTCACATGACCCCAAGGGGGGCGTGTCTTTACTGGATACTCACCCCGGGTCGAGGAAGTGACAAATATGGTCGTTTGTCTCCTGGGAGCAGAAGAGAGGAAGCAGGGTGTCACTTTTTCCACCTTGTCATAAATAATAACGTTATTATTATTATTCTTCATGACTTTCTGCACCTCGCTTGCCCTCGAAGACCTCGGTGATCTCGCGGACGAGCAGCGTCATGTCGCCCAGCTGAGACTCCCACGCCTCGCAGAACACCTCCAGGTTCTCTTTGGCGATCTTGCTGGACGGGTGCAGCGCCAGAGTTTGGGCGGCAGAGATGATCTAAACATCAGCACCATGTGAGCTACATGCTAACATCACATTTTATCATCACGCTAGGTTAGCAACACTAACATAGCTATGTGAGCTACATGCTAACATCACATTTTATCATCACGCTAGGTTAGCAACACTAGCATAGCTATGTGAACTACATGCTAACATCACATTTTATCATCACGCTAGGTTAGGAACACTAGCATAGCTATGTGAGCTACATGCTAAAATCACATTTTATCATCACGCTGGGTTAGCAACACTGGCATACCTATGTGAGCTACATGCTAACATCACACTCGGTTAGCAACACTAGCATAGCTATGTGAGCTAAATGTTAACATATTTTATCATCACACTAGGCTAGCAACACAAGCATAGCTATGTGAGCTACATGCTAACATCACATTGGATCATCACACTAGGAGTGCAACATTAGCATAGCTATGTGAGCTACATGCTAACATCACACTCGGTTAGCAACACTAGCATAGCTATGTGAGCTAAATGTTAACATATTTTATCATCACACTAGGCTAGCAACACAAGCATAGCTATGTGAGCTACATGCTAACATCACATTGGATCATCACACTAGGAGTGCAACATTAGCATAGCTATGTGAGCTACATGCTAACATCACATTTGATCATCACGCTAGGTTAGCAACACTAGCATAACTATGTGAGCTAAATGCTCCCATCACATTTTATCATCACGCTAGGTTAGCAACGCTAGAATAGTTATGTGTGCTCCATGCTAACATCACATTTTATCATTATACTAGGTTAACACTAGTGTATCTATGTGAGCAACATGCTAAGATCACATTTGATCATCACGTTAAGTTAGCAACAATAGCATAGCTATGTGAGCTACATGCTAACATCACATTTTATCATCACGCTAGGTTCGCAACACTAGCATAGCTATGTGAGCTACATGCTAACATCACATTTGATCATCACGCTAGGTTAGCAACACTAGCATAGCTATGTGAGCTACATGCTAACATCACATTTTATCATCACGCTAGGTTAGCAACACTAGCATAGCTATGTGAGCTACATGCTAACATCACATTTCATCATCACGCTAGGTTAGCAACACTGGCATAGCTATGTGAGCTACATGCTAACATCACACTCGGTTAGCAACACTAGCAGAGCTATGTGAGCTAAATGTTAACATATTTCATCATCACACTAGGCTAGCAACACAAGCATAGCTATGTGAGCTACATGCTAACATCACATTGGATCATCACACTAGGAGTGCAACATTAGCATAGCTATGTGAGCTACATGCTAACATCACATTTGATCATCACGCTTGGTTAGCAACATTAGCATAGCTATGTGAGCTACATGCTAACATCACATTTTATCATCAGGCTAGGTTAGCAACACTAGCATAGCTATGTGAGCTACATGCTAACATCACATTTTCTCATTCTACTAGGTTAACACTAGCGCATCTATGTCAGCAACATGCTAACATCACATTTTAACACCATGCTAGGTTAGCACGGCTGAAAAAAGGAGTTACCTGCGGTCCGATGACGTGGAAGGTCTCCTCTGCGTGCGTGCACGTTATCTCCAGCGGCTCTGTGCCGGACACGTGACACAGCAGCCGACAATTCTGCAGGCAGGACGCGGTATGCTAATGAGCTACATGCTAACATCAAATTTTGACATCATGTTAAGTTAGCAACACTAGCATAGCTTTGTGAGCTAGAGCTAGAGTGTGTGTGTGTGGTACTTGAACTGAACTGAACTGACCTCCACCAGTTGCTCCTTCTGCTCGGTCAGGGTTCCAGAGTGCTGCGCCACCGCCTCCAGGTTCCCCTCGCCGCCAGCTGCCTTGAGCGCGCGCAGCGGCGAATGCTCGCCGTGGACCCTCAGCGTGTCGGAGGCGCGGCCCACCGCCACCTTGTGGAGCTGGGGGAGGGGTCCGGAGTCAGGCGGTCAGCGGCGTTAAAAAAGAAAAACCCCGGACGGACCGGTCTCACCTCGCGTCCCAGCTCGCCGACGCTCTGGCAGGACTTGGCGATGGCCACCTCCAAGTCGGCCGTGGCCTCGCCGGCATGGACCGACTGCTGCGCCCACAAAGACGGTGTCACCGGGTGAGTTTGTCGCCACGGCGACCGGGGTTAGAGGACACGTACCGCTTGGGTCCAGGCGTGCAGCAGCTGGCGGGCGTCCTGGCGGGCCAGCTGGCACATGCCCAGGATGGCCTGGCGCTGCTCGTGACCCGTGTAGGCCGAGTCGGTGAAGTCCTCCGTGCGCTCCACCAGCGCCTCCAGCCGCCGGCCCACGCCGTCTGGCGCCGTGGCGTACAGGTGGTCCCGGAGACACTCCACACCGTCTGGCGCCGTGGCGTACAGGTGGTCCCGGAGACACTCCACGCTGGCCTGGCGGGGGTCCGCCTCATCGTTAAACAGCACAATAGAGCTCTTTGTTCTTTGTTCTAAGCTAGATTTCATTTTTTTCCTGCTAATTTTGCAACAGTACTTGGTAGGTGACACATGCTAACTGTTAGCATGGCAGCTAAAAAAGTTAGCATGCCAATGGTAGCATGCTGACATTTGCATGCTAACTTTTTTAGCTGCCGGTAATTTGAAAATGTCATATAACTTTGTACGTGCTAAATGCTAACTGTTAGCATGCAGACGTATGCATTTTATAAATACTACTAGCATATGTCAAATACCGAATTTTACGAGTCTTGGGTATACAGATGCAAAATAAGCATACTCATTTTTTTAGCTACCGGTAATTTGAATTTTTTCTTGCTGATTTTGCAACCGTACATATAACTTGGCACGTGACACATGCTAACTGTTAGCATGGCAGCTAAAAAAGTTAGCATGCTAATGATAGCATGCTGACATTTGCATGCAAACTTTTTTAGCTGCCGGTAATTTGAAAATGTCTCTGCTAATTTTGCAACATTCATATAACTTGGTACGTGCCAAATGCTAACTGTTAGCATGCAGACGTATGCATTTTATAAATACTACTAGCATATGTCAAATACCGAATTTTACGAGTCTTGGGTATACAGATGCAAAATAGGCATACTAATGTTAGCATGGTAACATTAGCATGCTAACTTTTTTAGCTACCGGTAATTTGAATTTTTTTCTTGCTGATTTTGCAACCGTACATATAACTTGGCACGTGACACATGCTAACTGTTAGCATGGCAGCTAAAAAAGTTAGCATGCTAATGATAGCATGCTGACATTTGCATGCAAACTTTTTTAGCTGCCGGTAATTTGAAAATGTCTCTGCTAATTTTGCAACATTCATATAACTTGGTACGTGCCAAATGCTAACTGTTAGCATGCAGACGTATGCATTTTATAAATACTACTAGCATATGTCAAATACCGAATTTTACGAGTCTTGGGTATACAGATGCAAAATAGGCATACTAATGTTAGCATGGTAACATTAGCATGCTAACTTTTTTAGCTACCGGTAATTTGAATTTTTTTCTTGCTGATTTTGCAACCGTACATATAACTTGGCACGTGACACATGCTAACTGTTAGCATGGCAGCTAAAAAAGTTAGCATGCTAATGATAGCATGCTGACATTTGCATGCAAACTTTTTTAGCTGCCGGTAATTTGAAAATGTCTCTGCTAATTTTGCAACATTCATATAACTTGGTACGTGCCAAATGCTAACTGTTAGCATGCAGACGTATGCATTTTATAAATACTACTAGCATATGTCAAGTACCGAATTTTATGAGTCTTGGGTATATGGATGCAAAATAAGCATACTAATGTTAGCATGGTAACATTAGCATGCTAACTTTTTTAGCTACTGGTAATTTGAATTTTTTCTTGCTGATTTTGCAACCGTACATATAACTTGGCACGTGACACATGCTAACTGTTAGCATGGCAGCTAAAAAAGTTAGCATGCTAATGATAGCATGCTGACATTTGCATGCCAACTTTTTTAGCTGCCGGTAATTGTGAAAATGTCTCTGCTAATTTTGCAACATTCATATAACTTGGTACGTGCCAAATGCTAACTGCTAGCATGCAGGCGTATGCATATTATAAATACTACTAGCATATGTCAAGTACCGAATTTTATGAGTCTTGGGTATACAGATGCAAAATAAGCATACTAATGTTAGCATGGTAACATTAGCATGCTAACTTTTTTAGCTACCGGTAATTTGAATTTTTTCTTGCTGATTTTGCAACCGTACATATAACTTGGCACGTGACACATGCTAACTGTTAGCATGGCAGCTAAAATAGTTAGCATGCTAATGATAGCATGCTGACATTTGCATGCAAACATTTTTAGCTGCCGGTAATTTGAAAATGTCTGTGCTAATTTTCCAACATTCATATAACTTGGTACGTGCCAAATGCTAACTGTTAGCATGCAGACGTATGCATATTATAAATACTACTTGCATATGTCAAGTACCGAATTTTATGAGTCTTGGGTATACAGATGCAAAATAAGCATACTAATGTTAGCATGGTAACATTAGCATGCTAACTTTTTTAGCTACCGGTAATTTGAATTTTTTCTTGCTGATTTTGCAACCGTACACCTTACAGTCATATAACTTGGCACGTGACATATTCTAACTGTTAGCATGCTGAGGTATGCATGCTAAGATTACTACTAACACATACTAGCCTATGACTCTGTGGTATACGGATGTAAAATAAGCATACTAATGTTAGGATGGGAACATTAGCATGCTAACTTTTATAGCTAGCAAAAATTAGCAGTCATATAACGTGGTAAGTGACACATGCTAACTGTTAGCATGCTGAGGTATGCATGCTAAGATTACTACTAGCACATACTAGCCTATGACTCCGGGGTATACGGATGTAAAATAAGCAAACTAATGTTAGCATGGTAACATTAGCATGCTAACTTTTTTAGCTAGCAAAAATTAGCAGTCATATAACGAGGTACGTGACACACGCTAACTGTTAGCATGCTGACGTACGCATGCTAGCACGCTAAGATTACTATTTGCACATACTAGCATGTGTCCAGTACCAAATTATGACTTTGGGTTATACAGTTGCAATAACAATAAAAAAAAAAAATTAAGTTAGCATTCGGCATATACCAAGTTATATGACTGAGGTGTACAGCTGCGAAATTAGCTAACAAAGTGTAAAATTAGTACAAAAAAATTGTTAGCATGCTAACGCCAACTAGACTTTTTAGCAATGTTTTAAATATGTTATTTAGTTTTATTTGCTTTTTTTCAAGTTTTATATATTTTTTTCAAACCTGCCAAAGTTTAGGTGCGGGTAGACTGTATCGATTCCCAGGTACCAATTTTTGGTACTTATACCTAAACTAAACCCTGTAGATATTAACGGTTAATGTTACACTCAAAATACAGCTTATTATTTGCTGCTTCACTAGGAAGTAGCTTTTTCCAGGAAGGCCAATGTGTCATGTTGCGCCCTACAAAGTGTTTGTACTGTAAGTTTTGTACTTATTACACGCCAGCTGTCTGATTGTAACATTCATCTCGGTTGTAGCTTTTATGCACACATTTGGAGGTGTTGAAATCGCCATGCAAAACAGCTAATGCTAACAGTAGCCGGTCTGTGGCAAATCCAATGTAAATTAAAGCTGCAAGCAGCGATCAACGGGACCGACTTTTGCTGGTGTTTTCTGCCTTTACCCAGACAATATATCTTTACCTGCACTTTACCTACCTCCCCTGCATCCTGGAGTCAAACTGGTGCCTCCTTCTTTCACCCAGTCAACATATCTTTACCCGCACAGTACCTACCTTCTCTGCATTGTGTGGTCACGCCGGTGCTTCCTGCTTTTAAGCGGCCATCTTGAGACGGCAGCAGCGCAGCAGCATCAGCGTAGCAGTTCTACGAAGGCTCGTAAAATCAAAACCTGAGCTGTTAGAAAAACTCTTTTCTCAACTTTTAATCAGAAGGGTTCAATCTTTTTCCTGTGCGAGTTTGAAGCCGACACAACATGTTCGCTCAGAGGAGATAATGTTTGAAAAAAGGTGACGGGTTTTTACAAAACTTTTGTTTTGAAGGGGTAGTTGCCAACTTCCTGTTGATTTTTGCTGAAGGATGTAAATGAATTAAATGTAGGTCTAAGTGAGACCTACATAGAGGTTTCTACGACATTCCTACCGGAAGTTACAAACAGTTTTGTCTGTGTTTTCTTCCTAGGAGCAGTTTTCTTCTGTGTTTTATTCCTAGGGGGCGCTAGAGCGCAATTTTGAGTTTTGGGGTTTGCTCTTTTTATTAAATCGCAATTTTTGCCAGTCCTGATGTAAGAGTCCAGTTTGGTGAGTTTTGAAGCATTTTAAGGGGGTCAAATTACAGCTCAAAGAGGCAAAAATGACATTTTTTAGTAAACTTTTGTTTTGAAGGGGTTTTTGCCAACTTCCTGTTGATTTTTGCTGAAGGAGGTCATGCAATCTAATCTAGGTCTAAGTCAGACCTACATAGAGGTTTTTGTTTCATGTCTCTACGACATTCCTAACGGAAGTTACAAGCAGTTTTGTCAGTGTTTTTCCTAGGGCGGTCTAGAGCGCAATTTTGAGTTATGGGTTTTGGTTTCTTGATTAGATGGCAATTTTTGCCAGTCCTGATGTGTGTGTTAAATTTGGTGAGTTTTGAAGCATGTTAAGGGGGTCAAATTACAGCTCAAAGAGGTGGCGATATAATAATAATAATAAAACCTTAGAAATACGATAGGGTCCTCTGTCCCAAAGGGACATTTGGTCCCTAATTAGCATCTGGCTAGCGCGTTTTGGGAGAGTCGAGCCCGGCTTCACGTGGGAGCGTCATATTAGTGTTGATACAGGCGGGCCCCCCCCCCCCGTGCGCACCTTGTAGTCCCTGATGGCGTTGCTGACGCTGGCTGGGAGGACCTTGTTCTCCCCGCCGCCCCGCGCCTCCGTCACGATCTCGATGACCTGCTCCAGGGCGCAGCGCATCCTCTGGAAGACGCCGTCTTTGTTGATCCTGGCCGACTCGCAGTCCGGGTGCCTCAGGCAGGTCTGCGGGTAGAAACAACAACAAAAAAAAAACATGAACACACAAAAACCAAAACAGAATAAAGACATTTCCGGCTTGTAGCGCACTAGCATATGCACGCCGATTGCAGCAGGCGGTGATTTATTTATTGCAGAGCAGATGTTTTCACCTTGGAGGCCGTCAGGAGCATCATGGTGCATTTCTCCAACACGGCCCGAGCTGCTGCCATCTTGGCTTTTTTCTTTTCGTCCTTCAAGTCCTGCAACACACGCACACACACAATTTTGGGACCTCGGAAAACACACACACACACACACAATCATGTACTTCCGACCTTCTTGGGACCTCAGAAAACACACACACACACACACACACACACACACAATCATGTATTTCTGACCTTCTTAGGACCTCGGGAAACACACACACACACAATCATGTACTTCCGACCTTCTTGGGACCTCGGAAAACACACACATACACACAATCATGTACTTCTGACCTTCTTAAGACCTCGGGAAACACACACACACACACAATCATGTACTTCCGACCTTTTTAGGACCTCAGAAAACACACACACACAATCATGTACTTCTGACCTTCTTGGGACCTCGGAAAACACACACACACACAATCATGTACTTCCGACCCTCTTAGGACCTCGGGAAACACACACACAATCATGTACTTCCAACCTGATTGGGACCTCAGAAAACACACACACACACACACACACACACAATCATGTACTTCCGACCTTTTTAGGTCCTCAGAAAACACACACACACAATCATGTACTTCTGACCTTCTTGGGACCTCGGAAAACACACACACAATCATGTACTTCTGACCTTCCTAGGACCTCGGGAAACACACACACACTCACACAATCATGTACTTCTGACCTTCCTAGGACCTCGGGAAACACACACACACTCACACAATTATGTACTTCCGACCTTCTTGGGACCTCGGAAAACACACACATACACACAATCATGTACTTCTGACCTTCTTAGGACCTCCGGAAACACACACACACACACACACACACACACACAATCATGTACTTCCGATCTTTTTAGGACCTCAGAAAACACACACACACAATCATGTACTTCTGACCTTCTTGGATCCTCGAAAAACACACACAATCATGTACTTCCAACCTTCTTGGTACCTCGGAAAACACACACACACACACACACACACACACAAACACACAATCATGTATTTCTGACCTTCTTGGGACCTCGGAAATCACTCACACACACACACACAATCATGTACTTACGACCTTCTTGGGACCTCGGAAAACACACACACACACACACACACACACACACACACACACACACACACACACACACACACACACACACACACACCAGATGGTCAAGAGTGGCTTTCCTCCAGCTTCTTCCACCCCTTGTGGACGTCCAAAAGCAGCCGTGTGAAATGATGAAGAGGTAATAAAAATAGGAGGACATCACAATGTGAACGAAATGCTCCCAAAACCAAACGGCCAAAAGAGATATAAAGTTGTCTCACAAAAGACGACGTAATGATCCCTCATTAGTTACTGTGTGTGTGTGTCTGTGTGTGTGTGTGTGTGTGTGTGTGTGTGTGTGTGTGTGTGTGTGTGTGTGTGTGTGTGTGTGTGTATTTGGGGTGTGGGAAAAAATCGATTCGAATATGATTCT
>NC_084614.1:9546987-9596987 GCF_033978795.1 Nerophis ophidion
ATATACATATAATATTCATTTGATGTATTATATTAGAATTATTTTTTCATGAACAGAACTAAATATGAAATATATGTTTCAGAAATACAATAATACATATTTAATCATTCTAATAATGAATTAATTAAATGTATTTATTTCTTTTAGTTTAAATATGTAATATATTTAAATTAGTATTTAAAAAAAATAAAACAAATAACATAAATATTTTTATTTAGAAAAAAAATGTATAATGATAAATTAAAGAAAATTGATTTATTTTATTATTAATAATGTAAATTAAATTAATACCTTCATTTGATGTATCATATTTTTTTCATAAATATAACTAAATATTAATTATTTGTTCATTATTATTCAAATTAATATTTAATCATTATAATAATGAATTAATCAAATATTTTTTTCATTTAGCTTAAATAAATAATATATTTAATTTAGCATTATGAAAAATATAATTAACAAATATTTTTATTTACAAAATAATAACTAATAATGATAAATCAAACAAAATATATTTAATGTATTAATATTATTAATGTAAATTATATAAATATATTTATTTGCTGTATATTAAAATTATTTTTTTAAATAAATATAACTAAATATTCATTATGTTTTCACATATATTGAAATTAATATTTCATATTTATAATAATTAATTAAATAAATATCTATTTTCTACCGCTTATTCCCTTTTGGGGTCGTGGGGGGCGCTGGCGCCTATCTCAGCTAAAATTGGGCGGAAGGCGGTGTACACCCTGGACAAGTCGCCACCTCATCGCACATTAAATAAATATGTTCATTTGAAAAAATAATGTATTTAATTTAGTATTATAGACAGTATAATGCTAAATTTTATTTTATTTAGAAAATAAAACTAATAATGATGAATTAAAGAAAATAGATGTAATATATTATCATTAATGTTTTTAATAAAAGCAGTAAATTAAATAAATATAATATTATAATATTTAATATTCATCTAAATGCATAACTAAATCCATTTAATTTGACGCCAGGGTCCTTACTTGATCAAAGAGAGAGCTATGTTTTGCTTTCCAGTTTCTCATGCATCCCAAATCATTATTTAAATATGAACTTTAACTTGTAAGGAGTTGTCAAACACTTATTGCACTTTAGTTTGAGAACAATGTTGAATATATGACACACTTCTCCTGTGTGGTGACCTAAAGGGACTTGAGCCAGGATGTTGTCCAAAAATAAAAGCTGCAAATGAAGCATCTCTTAGGTGCTGTGTTGTTGTTTTTTGTCACAAAGCTGCACAGTCAGAGAGCGCTGGCTAACACAGCAGCTTTTGCGCGCACACACACACACAACACGACAACACTACACAACACAACACGACACGACACAGAGAGGTCGGATGTAATTGTGTTTGCTGCTAATGGAGGACAGACAGACGAAGAAAAGCGAGCTTCCCAGTCGTGATTAATCTGCGTCCTCATCGCACCGTCTGTCTTCTTCACAGCCGGCACATCTTTGTCGCGGATAAAAAGCTGCAGGTCACTTTTTAATTAGATAAATAAATATTCTTGACAACATCCATTTTTGTTTCTCCAGCAACCTACAACTATACATTCTATATTCAAACAAATGCATCATTAAAATGAGGATTTCACTTCACGAGGCGAGAATATTAACGTACACACACACACACACACACACGCACACACACACACACACACATAAATATATACATATATATTATATATACATATAAACATATGTATACATGCGTATGTATGTATATATCTACAGATATATATACATATATACTTATATAAACATACACATGTATATATAAGTATATATTTGGGTTTATACCAAAATGGATACATGGATGATACAGCAGAGGATTTGGAGAATGTCATGTGGTCAGATGAAATCAAAATAGAACTTTTTGGTATAAACTCAACTCGTGGTGTTTGGAGGAAGAAGAATACTGAGTTGCATCCCAAGATCACCATACCTACTGTGAAGCATGGGGGTGAAAACATCATGCTTTGGGGCTGTTTTTCTGCTAAGGGGACAGGACGATTGATCCGTGTTAAGGAAAGAATGAAAACCTCCTTCCATCAGTGAGAGCTTTGAATGGTTGACCAAATACTTATTTTCCACCATAATTTACAAATAAATTCTTTAAAATTCCTACAATGTGAATTCCTGGATTTCACATTCTGTCTCTCACAGTTGAAGTGTACCTATGATGAAAATTACAGACCTCTGTCATCATTTTAAGTGGGAAAACTTGCACAATCGCTGGCTGACTAAATACTTTTTTGCCCCACTGTATATACACACATATGAACACATATATACATACATAAATGTATGTATATATATATACATAGATATATAGACATACATATATATACATTCATTCAAACATACATATATATACACATACATACATACATATATACATACATACATACATATATACATACACATACATATACATGTATATATACATACATACATACATACATACATATAGACATATACATGTATATATACATACATACATATACATACATACATATAGACATATACATGTATATATACATACATACATACATACATATATACATACATACACGCACATACATACATAGATACATGCATACATATATATATACATACATACATATACATATATATACATACATATACATACATACATATATACTTACATATACATATATATATACATATATATACATACATATGCATATATATACATACATATACACATATATATATACATACACATATATGTATATATACATGTATATATGTATATAATATATATATATGTGTATATATATGTATATATATATGTATATATATATATATATATACATATATATATATACAGATAAATATATATCTATCTATATATATATACATATGTATATATGTATGTATGTGTATATATATATATATATATATATATATATATATATATATATACATATATATACATATATATATCCAATGCAAAACGGTCCCATGTGATTGTAATGTGTTAGATAAGCGCAGATAAAATAAGCAATACAGGACCAAAATAATATTTTTGTATAGCTATCCAATGTAATGTAATGATTACAAAATAACCTAACAGATTGAATATTTCAATTAATATTCTTTTATACATGCGTTATTATAATGTTATGAGGAAATGCAGCTTGGAATGTTTGAAAAAAAGTCAACTAAAGAATCAGTGCAGAGAATGTTTAGTGCGTCACACCTTGTTGCGCGAGGTGACGATCTGCTTGATGACGATGCGGTCGGCCAGCACCAGGACTTTGGTGACGGAGGACAGCAGCAGGCGGGCGGCCTTCACCATGCCCGCGCGGTCGCTGAACACCGTCACCGGCCCCACCTCCGTCAGCTGGGCGATGGCGTCCCCTGCGTGCACACGGGTTGGGAGAATAAACACTAGACCAGGGGTGCCCACACTTTTTCTGCAGGCGAGCTACTTTTCAATTGACCAACTCGAGGGGGATATACCTCATTTATATATATCATTTATATTTATTTATTTATGAAAGAGACATTTTTGTAAACAAGTTAAATGTGTTTAATGATAATACAAGCATGTGTAACACATATAGATGTCTTTCTTTCACAAAGACAAGAATATAAGTTGGTGTATTACCTGATTCTGATGACTTGCATTGATTGGAATCAGACAGTAATGATGAAAACGCCCACATTTTCAAATAGAGGAGAAAAAAAGTTGTCCTTTCTGTACAATACCACATGAAAGTGGTTGGTTTTTGGCATCTAATTCATCCAGCTTCCATACACTTTACTAGAAAAACATTGGCGGCAAATTCCGTAGCTTGCTTGATTGACATTCACGGCACCCGAGGGTCTTGTGAGATGACGCTGGCTGCTGCCAGTTCATTATTATGAAAAAATGACAGAGAGGAAGGCGAGAAACACTTTTTATTTCAACAGACTTTCGCGCCGTCCCTTCCGTCAAAACTCTAAAGTCTGACTGCACATTTCCTATCTTCACAATAAAAGCCCTGCTTCATGCTGCCTGCGCTAACAAAATAAGAGTCTCGGAAAGCTGGCGTGCACAAGTGATGTGCACGCCAGCTTTCTGAGGGATCGCTTGTGCGCGCCAGTTTTCCGAGACTCTGTATTTAGTTAGCGCAGGCAGCATGAGGCAGGGCTTTTATTGTGAAGATAGGAAATGTGCAGTCGGCCTTTAGAGTTTTGACGGAAGCTACGGCGCCAGAGTCTGTTGAAATAAAAAGTGTTTCTCGCCTTCCTCTCGGTCATATTTTCATAATAATGAACTGGCAGCAGCCAGCGTCATCTCACAAGACCCTCCTGTACCGTGAATGTCATTTAAGTGACGTCTTGGTGAAGATTGATGATCACTAATTTTTAGGTCTATTTTTTTTAAAAGCCTGGCTGGAGATCGACTGACACACCCCCCGCGGTCGACGTAATGGGCACCCCTGCACCAGACTCTGACTGACTTGTAATTTCTCCCACCGCTCAGTGCGCTCCATCATAAAGACAGACTGTACCTCCATGTTGAGCTGAAATGACAAGCATGTGTGTTGCCCCCCAAAAACATGGCTGCCATCAAGCAACTACAAGTCTAGAAGTCTTTCATCATCTGTCTTAGGAGTACTTTCAATTGATATTGCAGTTCTTATCTTATTTATGTAATACTTCTAAGCTAGCAGGTCTTATATATATATATATATTTACAAACCCTGTTTCGATATGAGTTGGGAAATTGTGTTCGATGTAAATATAAACAGAATACAATGATTTGCAAATCCTTTTCAAGCCATATACAGTTGAATATGCTACAAAGACAACATATTTGATGTTCAAACTCATAACCATGTTTTGGTTTTTTTTTGCAAATAATCATTAACTTTAGAATTTGATGCCAGCAGCACGTGACAAAGAAGTTGGGAAAGGTGGCAATAAATACTGATAAAGTCGAGGAATGCTCATCAAACACTTATTTGGAACATATTAATTGGGAACAGGTGGGTGCCATGATTGGGTATAAAAGCAGCTTCCATGAAATGCTAAGTCATTCACAAACAAGGATGGGGTGAGGGTCACCAATTTGTAAGCAAATTGTCGAACAGTTTTAGAACAACATTTCTCAACGCGCTATTGCAAGGAATTTAGGGATTTTACCATCTATGGTCCGTAAAATCATCAAAAAGGTTCAGATAATCTGGAGAAATCCCTGCACGTAAGCAATGATATTACGGACCTTCGATCCCTCAGGCGGTACCGCATCAAAAACCGACATCAGTGTGTAAAGGATATCGCCACATGGGCTCAGGAACACTTCAGAAAACCACTGTCACTACATACAGTTGGTCGCTACATCTGTAAGTGCAAGTTAAAACTCTACTATGCAAAGCCAAACCCATTTATCAACAGCACCCAGAAACGCCGCCAGCTTTGTTGAGCCTGAGCTAAGATGGACTGATGGAAAGTGGAAAAGTGTCCTGTGGTCTGACAAGTCCACATTTCCAATTATATTTGGAAACTGTGGACGTGGTGTCCTCCGGACCAAAGAGGAAAAAACCCATCCGGATTGTTACAGGCGCAAAGTTGAAAAGCCAGCATCTGTGATGGTATGGGGGTGTATTAGTGGCCAAGGCATGGCAAACTTACACATCTGTGAAGGCACCATTAATGCTGAATGGTCCATACAGGTTTTGGGGCAACATATGTTGTCATTCAAACAACGTTATCATGGACGCCCCTGTTTATTTCAGCAAGACAAGTGTTACAACAGCGTGGCTTCGTAGTAAAAGAGTGCAGGTACTTTCCTTGCCCGCCTGCAGTCCAGACCTGTCTCCCATGGAAAATGTGTGGCGCATTATGAAGCGCAAAATACGACAGCGGAGACCCCGGACTGTTGAACGACTGAAGCTCTACAAAAAACAAGAATGGGAAATAATTCCACTTGCAAAGCTTCAACAATTAGTTTCCTCAGTTCCCAAACGTTTACTGAGTGTTGTTAAAAGAAAAGGTGATGTAATATAGTGGTGAACATGCCCTTTCCCAACTACTTTGGCACGTGTTGCAGCCATGAAATTCTAAGTTAATGATTATTGGCCCAAAAAAAATAAAGTTTATGAGTTTGAACATCAAATATGTTGTCTTTGTAGCATATTCAACTGAATATGGGTTGAAAAGGATTTGCAAATCATTGTATTCCGTTTATATTTACATCGAACACAATTTCCCAACTAATATGGAAACGGGGTTTGTAAGCTAGCAGGTCTTAGTTGATCTGCCGTTTCTTTTCTTTTTCTTCTATGTCCCACTCTCCCTTGTGGAGGGGGTCCGGTCCGATCCGGTGGCCATGTACTGCTTGCCTGTGTATCGGCTGGGGACATCTCTGCGCTGCTGATCCGCCTCCGCTTGGGATGGTTTCCTGCTGGCTCCGCTGTGAACGGGACTCTCGCTGCTGTGTTGGATCCGCTTTGGACTGGACTCTCGCGACTGTGTTGGATCCATTATGGATTGAACTTTCACAGTATCATGTTGGACCCGCTCGACATCCATTGCTTTCCTCCTCTCCAAGGTTCTCATGGTCATCATTGTCACCGACGTCCCACTGGGTGTGAGTTTTCCTTGCCCTTATGTGGGCCTACCGAGGATGTCGTAGTGGTTTGTGCAGCCCTTTGAGACACTAGTGATTTAGGGCTATATAAGTAAACATTGATTGATTGATACTACATGTCTACTAACATGTCTTATATATGTGGTACATGTATACTAAAATGTCTTATATATGTGGTACATGTATACTAACAGGTATTAAAAATGTATCACAGGTGCGCTAGAATGTCTCAATCATCATTTTTAGCACAACCTCCAGGGGGCGCCACTAATTGACACGAGAAGGAAAACGTGTGTGTCGCTCGTCCCTTCCTGGCATTGTCCCAACACTTTTGTCCACGTGCTTAATGTTGTTGTGTGTGCCAAAGTAGAAATGTCCCCGGGCCCGGCCAGGGTGGCGATGAGGGTTCTCGGGATTAGACGGGGAAACAATAGCACGCTGCACGCCACACGGTTGAGACGGCGCGGCGCCATCACGGCTTTATTCAGGAAGGGGGCGAAGTGGTTAATACCCGGCGGTGGAGGAGGACGGAGGTAAAGTCTCTCAGAGAGAGTCCAAGACCACACGTCCGTCCGATACTTTGACTTTAATCAAGCAGGCGGCGTTCCTTAATGACATCAAAAAGGCGGGCCCACCAGCGCCGCCTTAACGAGACGCCACTCGTCACGGGAGCAGCTGAGGATCCGAGCGGGCATGTCTGAGGACCACCTGTCCACGTCTGCCAGGAAGACCACTTCGACGGCCTGTTCTCGCTCGGAGCGTACCTGAAGGCAACGCGATAAGTCGAGGACAACAAGCGAGGGTTCCTTTAGGGCGGTCTCCACTGACCCTTACAAGGTCTCGGACTCTGACCCTGGTGGGTCCATGTGGGTCCGATTGGACACTGTCCAGAGTTAAGTACATATCTCCAAATTACAAGAAGTAATTATGAGTTTGAACATAGTGATTCTATTTCTTTACATGCCCCTAAAGCTGACCAACACGCCGGACTGTAGTCAGTTGGAAGCGTGTCTTAATGAAATTAAACAATGGATGTCCGCTAACTTTTTGCAACTTAATGCCAAAAAAACGGAAATGCTGATTATCGGTCCTGCTAGACACCGAACTCTATTTAATAATACAACTCTAACATTTGACAACCAAATAATAAAACAAGGTGACTCTGTAAAAAATCTGGGTATTATCTTCGACCCAACTCTCTCCTTTGAGTCACACATTAAAAGCGTTACTAAAACGGCCTTCTTTCATCTCCGTAATATCGCTAAAATTCGCTCCATTTTGTCCACTAAAGACGCCGAGATCATTATCCATGCGTTTGTTACGTCTCGTCTCGATTACTGTAACGTATTATTTTCGGGTCTCCCAATGTCTAGCATTAAAAGATTACAGTTGGTACAAAATGCGGCTGCTAGACTTTTGACAAGAACAAGAAAGTTTGATCATATTACGCCTGTACTGGCTCACCTGCACTGGCTTCCTGTGCACTTAAGATGTGACTTTAAGGTTTTACTACTTACGTATAAAATACTACACGGTCTAGCTCCAGCCTATCTTGCCGATTGTATTGTACCATATGTCCCGGCAAGAAATCTGCGTTCAAAGGACTCCGGCTTGTTAGTGATTCCCAAAGCCCAAAAAAAGTCTGCGGGCTATAGAGCGTTTTCATTTCGGGCTCCAGTACTCTGGAATGCCCTCCCGGTAACAGTTCGAGATGCTACCTCAGTAGAAGCATTTAAGTCTCATCTTAAAACTTATCTGTATACTCTAGCCTTTAAATAGACCTCCTTTTTAGACCAGTTGATCTGCCGCTTCTTTTCTTTCTCCTATGTCCCCCCCTCCCTTGTGGAGGGGGTCCGGTCCGATGACCATGGATGAAGTACTGACTGTCCAGAGTCGAGACCCAGGATGGACCGCTCGTCGGGACCCAGGATGGACCGCTCGCCTGTATCGGTTGGGGACATCTCTACGCTGCTGATCCGCTTGAGATGGTTTCCTGTGGACGGGACTCTCACTGCTGTCTTGGAGCCACTATGGATTGAACTTTCACAGTATCATGTTAGACCCGCTCGACATCCATTGCTTTCGGTCCCCTAGAGGGGGGGGGTTGCCCACATCTGAGGTCCTCTCCAAGGTTTCTCATAGTCAGCATTGTCGCTGGCGTCCCACTGAATGTGAATTCTCCCTGCCCACTGGGTGTGAGTTTTCCTTGCCCTTTTGTGGGTTCTTCCGAGGATGTTGTAGTCGTAATGATTTGTGCAGTCCTTTGAGACATTTGTGATTTGGGGCTATATAAATAAACATTGATTGATTGATTGATTGAAGAAGTGGCAAATACACAATAAAGTTAATAATAATAAAAAAGCCTTGCCTGTGCCGGAAGTAGCAGACGATGTGCGCGTGACGTCACGGGTTGTGGGGCTCCTCACATCTGAACATTGTTTACAATCATGGCCACCAGCAGCTAGAGCGATTCGGACCGAGAAAGCGACGATTTCCCCGTTAATTTGAGCCAGGATGAAATATTTGGGGATGAGGAAAGTGAGAGTGAAGGACTAGATGTTATTAGACACATTTACTAGTGTAGCCGAGTGTCCTGGGTTCGCCTATACAGTGTACTTATATAATAAAATAATAAACGGGAGACATTAGGGCAGGTCCGGTAGCCACCAATTCTTTAATGTGAACTCCTTTACACCTCTCTCTCCACAACCACACACCCTACGTCACACCCCCACAGCAACTCCTCCTCCTCCTCATACTCTCTGTTAACCTGGGACACCCTAAACTGTTTGTTACACTAGGATCATTCTGGAAAATCCCTTATCTGCTTATTGTGTTACTAGTGTTTTAGTGAGATTATACTGTCGTACCTGAAAGCCGGAGGGGTGTGGCCACGGGTGTGGTGACCGCCAGTGTCTCGAGGGAAGCCACGTTTCTCGACGAGGCAAGGCAGCTGGACTGAGATCCCCCCCCACGGTGGGAGGAGGCAAGAGAAACTGCAGCTGCAGGAAGAACGACGCAAACTCTCCGCTCATGTCTACGGTAAGAGCCGACTTATTGCCACCATTTTCTCACCGAAACCTGCCGGTTGACATGTGGTCGGGAACCTTGTTTGCTTGACCGCTCTGTTCCATAGTAAAGCTTCACCGTCATCTTTAGGGAATGTAAACAAGGAAACACCGGCTGTGTTTGTGTTGCTAAAGGCGGCCGCAATACACCGCTTCCCACCTACATCTTTCTTCTTTGACGTCTCCATTATTCATTGAACAAATTGGAAAAGATTGCAATGTTAATATTTCATCATTGATGTATAAACTATCAGACTGCAGGGTCGGTAGTAGTGGTTTTCAGTAGGCCTTTAAGTACATATCTCAAACTTACCATGGCAAAAACATGTTACACAACTCTGCAACCAATGCAACACAATGTTGTGAAACAGTACATATTAACTAGGGGACTCTAGGAATCAAACCTAAACATAATTAGGAAGCTAGCTTCTTCTAGCAAGCAGTGGCTTTTAAAAGTCAGCGCTTTTTTGCATGAAAGACTTTTAAACATATCTTGAAATTTACAAGCGTAAACGTCTCTTTTTCAAGTGTGAACTGTTCAAAAAGAAGTGGCAAATATATGAAGGAACAGAAACTCCAGAGGTCTTGTCGAGGATTGATGTTCCTTCTTTTGAATTGTTTTCCTTACTCATTTTATTTTTATTTTTTCTTCACGCTATGCCCTTCTTTTGTCGGACCGAAAATATCAACATAAAATAAACATGACACATTAATAACGTCCGTTGTGTATTTTTATATTAAAAAAATACGTAAGACTAAATAAAATAGAAGGTTTTGTGTTTAATACATTCGATAGCATTCTAGCAAGCTAACTTAAACGTGCCAACGTTTTCATCGAATTTTACACTTTGTTTTTTTTCTATTTCCTCAGCCTTAGGGGACACTCGTTACCAGCTTAAAAGGTTGCTAACATGCTAACATTAGCTTGCTAACTTTGTGAGCTGGTTTTGCAACCGTTCACCCCAGAGTCATATAATTGGGTATGTGGCACTTGTCCTCTGTTAGCATGCAAACAATAGCATGCTAGCAAGCTAACTTAAGCGTGCTGACTTTTTCATCGAATTTTACACCTTGTTTTTCTCTATTTCCGCAGCCTTAGTTGACCCTTGGTACCAGCTTAAAAGCTTGCTAACTTTGTGAGCTGGTTTTGCAACCGTTCACCCCAGAGTCATATAATTGGGTATGTGGCACTTGTCATCTGCTAGCATGCAAACGATAGCATGCTAACAAGCTAACTTAAGCGTGCTAACTTTTTCATCGAATTTTACACTTTGTTTTTTTTCTATTTCTGCAGCCTTATGGTCATATAACTTGGTATTGGACACATGCTGACTGTTATGCTATCGTTGGCACACATGCTAAGTGTTAGCATTGTTATGTAAACGTGCTGCTGTTTTAGGTAAGCTCTATGGCTCTATTTGTACAGTGGCGCCTAAAAGTCACGGAATCAGACACCCGGTACCAGCTTAAAAGGACGGTCTGGGGCACAGCCAGTACCAGCTTAAATGGACGGTCTGGGGCACAGCCAATACCATCTTAAAAGGACGGTCTGGGGCACACCCAGTACCAGTTTAAAAGGACGGTCTGGGGCACAACCAGTACCAGCTTAAAAGGACGGTCTGGGGCACAGCCAGTACCAGCTTAAAAGGACGGTCTGGGGAACAGCCAGTACCATCTTAAAAGGACGGTCTGGGGCACAGCCAGTACCAGTTTAAAAGGACGGTCTGGGGCACAGCCAGTGCCAGCTTAAATGGACGGTCTGGGGCACAGCCAATACCATCTTAAAAGGACGGTCTGGGGCACAGCCAGTACCATCTTAAAAGGACGGTCTGGGACACAGCCAGTACCACCCTAAAAGGACGGTCTGGGGCACAGCCAGTACCAGCTTAAAAGGACGGTCTGGGGCACACCCAGTACCAGCTTAAAAGGACGGTCTGGGGCACACCCAGTACCACCCTAAAAGGACGGTCTGGGGCACAGCCAGTACCAGCTTAAAAGGACGGTCTGGGGCACAACCAGTACCAGCTTAAAAGGACGGTCTGGGGCACAGCCAGTACCAGCTTAAATGGACGGTCTGGGGCACAGCCAATACCATCTTAAAAGGACGGTCTGGGGCACCCCCAGTACCACCCTAAAAGGACGGTCTGGGGCACACCCAGTACCACCCTAAAAGGACGGTCTGGGGCACAGCCAGTACCAGCTTAAATGGACGGTCTGGGGCACAGCCAGTACCAGTTTAAAAGGACGGTCTGGGGCACACCCAGTACCAGCTTAAAAGGACGGTCTGGGGCACACCCAGTACCACCCTAAAAGGACGGTCTGGGGCACAGCCAGTACCAGCTTAAAAGGACGGTCTGGGACACAGCCAGTACCAGTATAAAAGGACGGTCTGGGGCACAGCCAGTACCAGTTTAAAAGGACGGTCTGGGGCACAGCCAGTACCAGCTTAAAAGGACGGTCTGGGGCACAGCCAGACTGTTTACATGAACTGATGACCAAGTAAAAATCATGACACTGAATTGATTTGAACATTTCCTACCGGCTCTGCGGGCTTCGAAGCAGGCGTGTCCCATCTCATCTTTCAGCTCGTGGTTCTCGGCGGCGATGGCTTCCCCGACGGCCACGAAGCGCCCGACGGCCGCGTTGACCGCCTGGCCCACGCGGTGGACGGCCACTAGGGTGCGCTCCGACTTTTTAGGCCGGTCCTTGTGGTTGACGAGCGTGGTGATCTTCAGAAAAAGAAGGATTTTAAAGTCCAGCGGTGCTCTTATCTATTATGTACGTCCACTGCCAATTATCTTTTATTCATTATTGATCACTTCCACGCTCCCCTGTTGCTGAGAGCAGCAGGTGGCGCTATTTCAAAGCTCCCCATAGTTGCAGTTGGGCTGACATGCAGGTCAACCAATCAGATCACTGATCCCGCCCCCCACATCTTTGATTGACAGATTTTAATGTTCTCTTACCTAACAGTCTATAAGGCCAAGACAAATATTAATAATAATACAAATATATTAAAAATCAATGTATATGATTAAACATGTATCAATTAAGTAGTATTAAAAAAACATATTTAAATATAACAATAATATAAACATATATCAAGACACTCAAAAATGAGAAAAAATTAAAACAGGAGTCAAGCAACATAAAAAGCATTAAACAGTTTAAAAAAGGTGATTCTTAAGCAGGCTTCCACCAAATCAACACAAATATCAATAATTAACTAAATATTACATTTTTAGAAAATCACAAAATGTGCGAAAAATGACATTAAATATATAAAGCGGTCATTAAAATAATATATTATGCGTAAAAATAAATAATTATATTAACTATTTAAGGTAATATTTCACTTTAATAGTTTAAAAATTAGATTTCTCTGCTCACATTTATTTTTTCCCTGCGAGTCATAAAAAGCTAAAAAAAAATCGAGGAAAAAAATGTCATGAAATAAAAAGCCAAAGTATTACTAAAAATATAAATATATTTTTTAAAAGATTATTATTACTTTAATCCATTAAAAAAAAGGTTTTCATTCAAAATAAATTCGTATTTTAACGCCCCATTTAATGACAAACACATACCTTGTAAAATAAAATAGCACAAAAGTCATAAATAGCTAAAAAAAAATTGATTTGAGGAAAAAATGTCATGCATTAATAAGCCAAAAAAATCACTAAAAATATACAAATATTTTTTAAAGATTATTATTATTTTCATTCATAAAATACGTTTTTTATTTAAAATTAATCCATATTTTAATAAACCATTTAATGAGAAATACATACATTGTTGTAAAATAAAATAACACAAAAACATGAACATGTTATTGTTTTCACTAATTAATTTTTTAATGAGATGTTTATACACATCGGGAAAAAAAATCATAAAATAAGCGAATGGCCATTGAAATTAATATTATGCCTGAAATAATAATAAAAAAAAAACAATCAACAATTTAAAATTGTTATAATCATTCCAGCTTCATACTAACATTACATGTTAACATCATGCTATGTTAGCAGCATTATCATAGCTATCTTAGCTACCTGCTAACATTATATTTTAACATTCTGCTACGTTAGCAACATTAGCATAACTATATGAGCTTCATACTAACATTACATTTTAACATCATGCTATGTTAGCAGCATTAGCAGAGCTCTCTTAGCTACAAGCTAACATTACATTTTAACATTCCGCTAGGTTAGCAACATTAGCATAACTATATGAGGTCCATACTAAAATTTCGTTTTAACATCATAGCATAGCTATCTTAGTGACATGCTAACATTACATTTTAACATCATGCTATGTTAGCAGCATTAGCATAGCTATCTTAGCAACATGCTAACATTACATTTTAACATCCTGCTTGGTTAGCAACATTAGCACAACTATATGAGCTTCATACTAACATTACATTTTAACATCATGCTATGTTAGCAGCATTAGCATAGCTAACTTAGCTACCTGCTAACATTACATTTTAACATCCCGCTACGTTAGCAACATTAGCATAACATCATGCTATGTTAGCAGCATTAGCAGAGCTCTCTTAGCTACAAGCTAACATTACATTTTAACATTCCGCTAGGTTAGCAACATTAGCATAACTATATGAGGTCCATACTAAAATTTCATTTTAACATCATAGCATAGCTATCTTAGTGACATGCTAACATTACATTTTAACATCATGCTTGGTTAGCAACATTAGCATAACTATATGAGCTTCATACTAACATTACATTTTAACATCATGCTATGTTAGCAGCATTAGCATAGCTATCTTAGCTACCTGCTAACATTACATTTTAACATCCCACTACGTTAGCAACATTAGCATAACTATATGAGCTTCATACTAACATTGCATTTTAACATCATGCTATGTTAGCAGCATTAGCAGAGCTCTCTTAGCTACAAGCTAACATTACATTTTAACATTCCGCTAAGTTAGCAACATTAGCATAACTATATGAGGTCCATACTAAAATTTCATTTTAACATCATAGCATAGCTATCTTAGCTACCTGCTAACATTACATTTTAACATTCCGCTAGGTTAGCAACATTAGCACAACTATATGAGTTTCATACTACCATTTCATGTTAACATCATGCTATGTTAGCAGCATTAGCATAGCTATCTTAGCGACATGCCAACATTACATTTTAACATCCTGCTTGGTTAGCAACATTAGCACAACTATATGAGCTTCATACTAACATTACATGCTAACATCATGCTATGTTAGCAGCATTAGCATAACTATCTTAGCTACATGCTAAAATTTTACATTCCGCTAGGTTAGCAACATTAGCATAACTATCTTAGCTTCATACTAACATTACATTTTAACATCATGCTATGTTAGCAGCATTAGGATAGCTATCTTAGCTACCTGCTAACATTACAATTTAACATCCTGTTAGGTTAGCAACATTAGCACAACTATATGAGCTTCATACTAACATTTCATGTTAACATCATGCTATGTTAGCAGCATTAGCATAGCAATTTTTCCTTCATGATGTCATGAAAATCATCTTTTTTAATCCACCAAGCCATCCATTTCCTACCGCTTGTCCCTTTTTTGATGTACTAAAAAGTGCTGCACACACACACTGAGGAAGTGAAGTTAGCTGCTTTAAAAAGTTTTGCCCCCTTTAGCAGACTTCTTGTGCATTCCTGCCAGCATCACAACACCAATAACAATGAGTGCCAAGGAGCCTCCAGCCCCCAAAAACCTCAAAACAGAATCCGTCCAGTTTTTCTTTCTGCAGTCCGCCTCGTCAGCAATGCTGCCATGCTGGCTGCTAGTCAGTCAGCACGGGGACATGAAGATGGTCAAAATGCACAGAAAATTGACACCCGATCCCTTTTCTAAGTGACGACTTTCTGATATTACTTAAAAGTTTACTGAAATGAGATGTTCTTATTCAAACGGGGATAGCAGGTCCATTCTATGTGTCATACTTCATCATTTCGCGATATTGCCATATTTTTGCCGAAAGGATTTAGTAGAGAACATCCACGATAAAGTTGGCAACTTTTGGTCGCTAATAAAAAAGCCTTGCCTGTACCGGAAGTAGCAGACGATGTGCGCGTGACGTCACGGGTTGTGGAGCTCCTCACATCTGAACATTGTTTACAATCATGGCCACCAGCAGCGAGAGCGATTCAGACCGAGAAAGCGACGATTTCCCCATTAATTTGAGCGAGAATGAAAGATTCGTGGATGAGGAAAGTTAGAGTGAAGGACTAGAAAAAATAAATAAAAGAAAGGCAAGGGCAGTGAGAGCTATTCAGATGTTATTAGACACATTTACTAGGATAATTCTGGAAAATACCTTATCTGCCTATTGTGTTACTAGTGTTTTAGTGATATTATATGGTACCTGAAAGTCGGAGGGGTGTGGTGACCACCAGTGTCTCTGGTGGGAGGAGGTAATAGTCTGCAGCTGCTCCGCTCATAACTACGGTAAGAGTCGACTTATTAACACAACACGGGTTGTGGAGCTCCTCACATCTGAACATTGTTTACAATCATGGCCACCAGCAGCGAGAGCGATTCGGACCGAGGAAGCGACGATTTCCCCATTAATTTGAGCGAGGATGAAAGATTCATGGATGAGGACAGTGAGAGTGAAGGATTAGGGGGAAAAAAAGAAAAAAAAAAGGCGAGGGCAGTGAGAGCGATTCAGATGTTATTAGACACATTTACTAGGATAATTCTGGAAAATACCTTATCTGTCTATTGTGTTACTAGTGTTTTAGTGAGATTATAAGGTACCTGAAAGTCGGAGTTGTGTGGCCACGGGTGAGGTGACCACCAGTGTCTCTGGTGGGAGGAGGTAATAGTCTGCAGCTGCTCCGCTCATAACTACGGTAAGAGTCGACTTATTAACACAACACGGGTTGTGGAGCTCCTCACATCTGAATATTGTTTACAATCATGGCCACCAGCAGCGGGAGCGATTCGGACCGAGAAAGCGACGATTTCCCCATTAATTTGAACCAGGATGAAAGATTCATGGATGAGGAAAGTTAGAGTGAAGGACTAGAAAAAAAAGAAAAGAAAGGCGAGGGCAGTGAGAGCTATTCAGATGTTATTAGACACATTTACTAAGATAATTCTGCAAAATACGTTATCTGCCTATTGTGTTACTAGTGTTTTAGTGAGATTATAAGGTACCTGAAAGTCGGAGTGGTGTGGCCACGGGTGAGGTGACCACCAGTGTCTCTGGTGGGAGGAGGTAATAGTCTGCAGCTGCTCCGCTCATAACTACAGTAAGAGTCAACTTATTAACACAACACGGGTTGTGGAGCTCCTCACATCTGAACATTGTTTACAATCATGGCCACCAGCAGCGACAGCAATTCGGACCGAGAAAGCGACGATTTCCCCATTAATTTGAGCGAGGATGAAAGATCTGTGGATGAGGAAAGTTAGAGTGAAGCACTAAAAAAAAAAAAAAAAGCAACGGCTCCGGGTGGCGGCAGTGGTAGCGTTTCAGATGTAATTAGACACATTTACTAGGATAATTCTGGAAAATCCCTTATCTGATTATTGTGTTACTAGTGTTTTAGTGAGATTCTAAAGTCATACCTGAAAGTCGGGTGGCTGCGGTGAACGCCAGTGTCTTAGAGAGAAGCCAATGTAGGAGCCAAGATTACAGCTGCCTTTTTGAGCTGCAGAAGGAGGAGGTATAATCCACTGATGTCTCCAGTAAGAGTCGACTCAATATCACAATTTTGCCATCCAAAAACTTGCTGGTTGACTTAGAAACATGTTAGCTTGACCGCTCTGTGTCAAATTTCCACAACAAAGAAATACCAACGGTTTAAAGGAGGAGAAAACACGAAAAAAATTAAAATTAAATTTTGGAACATAGTGTATCTTCAATGTTGACTCTTTAAAATTCAAAATTCAACCCCAAAAAATTGTCGAGAAAAACTAGCTAATTTGAATCTGTTTGAAAAAATAAAAATAAAAATTTATGGAACATCATTAGTAATTTTTCCTGATTAAGATTAATTTTACAATTTTGATGACATGTTTTAAATAGGTTAAAATCCAATCTGCACTTTGCCAGAATATATAACAAATTGGACCAAGCTATATTTCTAACAAAGACAAATCATTATTTCTTCTAGATTTTCCGGAACAAAAATTTTAAAAGAAATTCAAAAGACTTTGTATTAAGATTTAAATTTGATTCTAGATTTGCCAGAATTATTTTTTGGGGAATTTTAATCATAATAAGTTTGAAGAAATATTTCACAAATATTCTTCGTCGAAAAAACAGAAGCTATATTTTGATACTTCTGACATGGACTGAGCAGAGGTTTCCAAGTAGCACCATAAGGCCACCATTGAAATGCAGTAGCGTAGTTGTCCTAAGCATTCAGTAAAAACAAGATTTTATTTACCAAGCATAGGTAATATTTTTTACACACAGTTTGAACAGTAACACTATGTTTGAATATAGGAAAATTAAACACTGTGCTTTTTTTGATTAGTGGGCGTAGCAATAGGACCGAGGAGGAGCTGCTAAAAATATGACTTCGAACCAAAATGTCTGACTTCCTGTTTGCTTGTGAACATGTTGGGGCTTCCTGTTTGCTTGTGAACATTTTGGGACTTCCTGTTTGCTGGTGAACATGTTGGGACTTCCTGTTTGCTGGTGAACATGTTGGGACTTCCTGTTTGCTGGTGAACATGTTGGGACTTCCTGTTTGCTGGTGAACATGTTGGGACTTCCTGTTTGCTGGTGAACATTTTGGGACTTCCTGTTTGCTAGTGAAGATGTTGGGACTTCCTGTTTGCTTGTGAACATGTTGGGGCTTCCTGTTTGCTTGTGAACATGTAGGGACTTCCTGTTTGCTGGTGAACATGTTGGGACTTCCTGTTTGCTTGTGAAGATGTTGGGACTTCCTGTTTGCTTGTGAAGATGTTGGGACTTCCTGTTTGCTGGTGAAGATGTTGGGGCTTCCTGTTTGCTTGTGAACATGTTGGGACTTCCTGTTTGCTGGTGAACATGTTGGGACTTCCTGTTTGCTGGTGAACATGTTGGGACTTCCTGTTTGCTGGTGAACATGTTGGGACTTCCTGTTTGCTTGTGAAGATGTTGGGGCTTCCTGTTTGCTGGTGAAGATGTTGGGACTTCCTGTTTGCTGGTGAACATGTTGGGACTTCCTGTTTGCTGGTGAAGATGTTGGGACTTCCTGTTTGCTGGTGAAGATGTTGGGACTTCCTGTTTGCTTGTGAAGATGTTGGGACTTCCTGTTTGCTTGTGAAGATTTTGGGACTTCCTGTTTGCTTGTGAAGATTTTGGGACTTCCTGTTTGCTTGTAAAGATGTATGGACTTCTTAGTGTGTGTGTGGTGGTGACGGAGATAAAGCGGGGGAGCGTCAGTGTAAATCAGACAAGAAGAAAAGCTGCAAACATTCTCCTCCGCCCCCTAAGGACAAGGGAGGGGTTTGACGGCGTGAGAAAATCAGGCGACACAGACTTTCCCCGTGTGAGGTCATGTGATCGCGGCCAAAAATCAAGAGCGAGCGTCTTTGTGCCTCATGTCGCCACAGGCTGGGAATGTACTCCTGGGCAACGTTAGCGCTTACACGCCAGACCTCATGGCTCTCTGGAATATTTAAGGGCTCACAGTTAGCTCTGTTTCGCATGCGGGACGGCACACTGGAGAGTGTAACGTAGACAACGTAACGTAAACAACCCAACATGGACAACGTAACACGGACAACGTAACATGGACAATGTAACATGGACAACAAAACGTAGACAATGTAACATAGACATCGTAATAGACAATGTAACATAGACAACATAACAGACAATATAACATGGACAACGTAATGTAGACAACGTAACAAAGCCAGCATAACGCGGACAACGTAACAGACAATGCAACATGGAAAACGTAACATGGACAACAAAACATAGACAATGTAACATAGACTTTGTAATAGACAACGTAACATAAACAACGTAACATAAACAACGTAACATAGACAACGTAACATAGACAACGTAACATAGACAACGTAACATAGACAACGTAACAAGGACAACGTAACAGGCAATGCAACATAAACAACGTAACACGGACAACGTAACATGGACAATGTAACATGGACAACAAAACGTAGACAATGTAACATAGACATCGTAATAGACAACGTAACATAGACAACATAAACAAAGACAACATAACAGACAATATAACATGGACAAAGTGATGTAGACAACGTAATGTAGACAACGTAACATAGCCAGCATAACGCGGACAACGTAACAGACAATGCAACATGGACAACGTAACATGGACAACGTAGCGTAGACAACAAAACGTAGACAATGTAACATAGACTTTGTAATAGACAACGTAACATAGACAACGTAATATAGCCAGTGTAACGAGGACAATGTAACAGACAATGCAACATAAACAACGTAACCTGGACAACGTAGCGTAGACAAGATATTGTACAAAATCTAACATAGACAACGTAACAGACAATGCAACATAGACAGCGTAACATAGACAACGTAACAAAGACAACGTAACACAGACGTTACATAGCCAGCGTAACACAGACAACGTAATGTGGACAACGTAACAAAAAATGCAACATAGTCAACGTAATACACAACGTAACATAGACAACATTAAAAAAAAACTAACACGGACAATGTAACATGGACAACATAACAGACAATGTAACATAAACATAGCATAGACATGGTACCGTAGACAACGTAACATAGGCAGCGTAACAAAAACAACGTAACGCAGACGTTACATAGCCAGCGTAACACAGACAACATAATGTGGACAACATAACAAAAAATGCAACAAAGACAACGTAACATGGACAACATAACAGACAATATAACAGACAACGTAACATAAACATAGCATAGACATGGTACCGTAGACAACGTAACATAAACATAGCATAGACATAGTATCGTAGACAACGTAACATAAACATAGCATTGACAAGGTAACATAGACAACCTAACATAAACATAGCATTGACAAGGTAACATAGACAACCTAACATAAACATAGCATTGACAAGGTAACATAGACAACGTAACATAGACATAGCATAGACATAGTATCGTAGACAACGTAACATAAACATAGCATTGACAAGGTAACATAGACAAGGTAACATAGACAACGTAACATAAACGTAGCACAGACAAGGTACCATAGAGAACAAAGCGCTAACGTGAAGTCAACTATGTGACATAAACAATGAAACGCTAACAAAGTGACGTCAGCTATGTGACGTAAACAACGTGACGTAAACAACGTGACGTAAACAACGTGACGTAAACAACGTGACGTAAACAACGTGACGTAACCAACGTGACGTAACCAACTTGGGATAAACAACGTGACATAAACAACTTGAGGTAAACAACTTAACGTGTACGATGTGAACAACGTGTAAATTACATTTGTAATGTGAATGATGTTTAATATTATTACAGTCTTCTCTGCTGCCAGCAACTTGAGGGTTTCAGGTTCGATTCCCAATCACAGCCGTTGTGTCCTTGGGCGAGACACTTTCCCCACCTGCTCCCACTGCCCCCCACACTGTGTAGATGCAGCCTAAAAGATGTAGATCATGGGTTTCACTTTGAGTCTCTGGAGAAAAAGCGCTATATAATTCCCTTCCTTTCACTTTGCATGGAAGGTGACGGGGGGGGACAAGTGGGCAGCTTGGAAGCAGCGTCACCCGACAGGTCAAACTCCTTGCGGCTGTGTGCCTCGCTCACCTGACCCTCTAAGCCAGGACCGGGCGAGGGGCCAACGTTGGATAGCGAGGGGCCCCAGGGGGACGCTCACCTGATCTGACAGTTGGCTCTAACCTTCACTCCGGGGACAAAACAAAGTCTACTTGGTCCTACCAGGCACTTGTAAAAACTACCTCCAGGTAATCTTGCAATTTTCAATGCCAACAAAGAAATCGACTCTAAAAAAAAAAGTCCAATAAGACTCCTCTTTTCCACACATGCACTAGCTTGATGCTAACATACATTGGCTTTGCTAAAGACATGCTACTGATAAGCATTAGCCATTTTACATGGAGATTCCAACACCTCCAAATGTAGGGAAAACCACAACTTGGATGCACGCTGGTGTCTACTAAGTACAATACTGTATTAACACTTTTTAGGGCGCAACAATAGACTAAAATCAACAAAGACTGAGAAACCCACCATAAATACCATCTTTCCTGGACTATGTGTCGCTATTGTTTTCCTACGCTTTAAACCACGCATCTTATAAAATGGTGCAAACAATTTATGGGCTTTTCTTACGCTTACGGCCATAATGTTTGGTGTTCAACAAATAGTTTTCATATGGCACTATCTTTTGGACATGTTCGCAAGTTGAACGTCTACAGTATTTACTTCTGTTTAGTGCCTTGAGCCGTGTTTACAAGGTAAAAATGTAGCATGCTAACATTTAGCATGTATAAAGGACCAAGTTGTATAGACTCTGGGGTATATAGCTGAAAAATCGGCAAATATGCTAATATTAACATACTTGCATGCTAAAATTTAACATGTGTAAAGTACCAAGTTATATAGACTCTGAGGTGTATTGTTGCAAAATTGTCTGAAAAAGGTACCATGCCAACATTTAGCATCTGTAATGTACCAAGTTAAATAGACTCTGAGGTGTATTGTTGCAAAATTGTCTGAAAAAGGTACCATGCTAACATTTTGCATCTGTAATGTACCAAGTTATATAGACGGTGAAGTGTATTGCTGAAAAATTGGCTAAAAAATGTAACATGCTAATATTTAGCATGTGTAAGGTAGGAAGTTATATAGACTCTGGAGGTGTATAGCTGCAAAATTGGCTAAAAAAGTTAGCACGCTAATGTTATCATAGTTGCATGCTAACATTTAGCATGTGTAAAGTACCATGTAGTATAGACTGTGAGGTGTACGGCTGCAAAATTGGCTAAAAAAGTTAGCACACTAATGTTATCATACTTGCATGCTAACATTTCGCATGTGTAAAGTACCAAGTTATATAGACTCTGAAGTGTATTGCTGCAAAATTGGCTAAAAAAGCTAGCATGCTAATATTAACTTGCTTGCATGCTAACATTTAGCATGTGTAAAGTACCATGTTATATAAACTCTGAGTTGTACGACGGCAAAAATGGCTAAAAAAGTTAACATGCTAATATCAAAATGCTTGCATGCTAACATTTAGCATGTGTAAAGTGCCATGTTAAATAGACTCTGAGGTGTATTGCTGCAAAATTGGCTAAAGAAGTTAGCATGTTAATGTTATCATACTTACATGCTAACATTTAGCATGTGTAAAGTACCAAGTTATATAGACTCTGAGGTGTATTGTTGCAAAATTGTCTGAAAAAGCTACCATGCTAACATTTAGCATCTGTAATGTACCAAGTTAAATAGACTCTGAGGTGTATTGTTGCAAAATTGTCTGAAAAAGGTAACATGCTAACATTTTGCATCTGTAATGTACCAAGTTATATAGACTCTGAGGTGTATTGCTGCAAAATTGGCTAAAAAAGTTAGCGTGTTAATGTTATCATACTTGCATGCTAACATTTAGCATGTGTAAAGTACCAAGTTATATAGACTCTGAGGTGTATTGCTGCAAAATTGGCTAAAATAGTTAGCATGTTAATGTTATCATACTTGCATGCTAACATTTAGCATGTGTAAAGTACCAAGTTATATAGACACTGAGGTGTGTTGCTGCAAAAATGTCTAAAAAAGGTAACATGCTAACCTTTAGCATGTGTAAAGTACCATGTTATAAAGAATCTGAAGAGTATTGCAGCAAAATTGGCTAAAAAATGTAGCATGTTAATGTTATCATACTCGCATGCTAACATTTAGCATGTGTAAAGTACCAAGTTATATAGACTGAGGTGTATTGCTGCAAAATTGGCTAAAAAAGTTAGCATGTTAATGTTATTATACTTGCATGCTAACATTTAGCATGTGTAAAGTACCAAGTTATATAGACTCTGAGGTGTGTTGCTGCAAAATTGTCTAAAAAAGGTAACATGCTAACCTTTAGCATGGGTAAAGTACCATGTTATAAAGAATCTGAAGAGTGTTGCAGCAAAATTGGCTAAAAAATTTAGCATGTTAATGTTATCATACTTGCATGGTAACATTTAGCATGTGTAAAGTACCAAGTTATATAGACTCTGAGGTGTATTGCTGCAAAATTGGCTAAAAAAGTTAGCATGTTAATGTTATCATACTTGCATGCTAACATTTAGCATGTGTAAAGTACCAAGTTATATAGACTCTGAGGTGTATTGCTGCAAAATTGGCTAAAATAGTTAGCATGTTAGTGTTATCATGCTTGCATGCTAACATTTAGCATGTGTAAAGTACCAAGTTATATAGACTCTGAGGTGTGTTGCTGAAAAATTGTCTAAAAAAGGTAACATGCTAACCTTTAGCATGTGTAAAGTACCAAGTTATATAGACTCTGAGGTGTATTGCTGCAAAATTGGCTAAAAAAGTTAGCATGTTAATGTTATCATACTTGCATGGTAACATTTAGCATGTGTAAAGTACCAAGTTATATAGACTCTGAGGTGTATTGCTGCAAAATTGGCTAAAAAAGTTAGCATGTTAATGTTATTATACTTGCATGCTAACATTTAGCATGTGTAACGTACCAAGTTATATAGACTCTGAGGTGTGTTGCTGCAAAAATGTCTAAAAAAGGTAACATGCTAACCTTTAGCATGTGTAAAGTACCATGTTATAAAGAATCTGAAGAGTACTGCAGCAAAATTGGCTAAAAAATGTAGCATGTTAATGTTATCATACTCGCATGCTAACATTTAGCATGTGTAAAGTACCAAGTTATATAGACTGAGGTGTATTGCTGCAAAATTGGCTAAAAAAGTTAGCATGTTAATGTTATTATACTTGCATGCTAATATTTAGCATGTGTAAAGTACCAAGTTATATAGACTCTGAGGTGTGTTGCTGCGAAATTGTCTAAAAAAGGTAACATGCTAACCTTTAGCATGGGTAAAGTACCATGTTATAAAGAATCTGAAGAGTATTGCAGCAAAATTGGCTAAAAAATTTAGCATGTTAATGTTATCATACTTGCATGGTAACATTTAGCATGTGTAAAGTACCAAGTTATATAGACTCTGAGGTGTATTGCTGCAAAATTGGCTAAAAAAGTTAGCATGTTAATGTTATTATACTTGCATGCTAACATTTAGCATGTGTAAAGTACCAAGTTATATAGACTCTGAGGTGTGTTGCTGCAAAATTGTCTAAAAAAGGTAACATGCTAACCTTTAGCATGTGTAAAGTACCATGTTATAAAGAATCTGAAGAGTACTGCAGCAAAATTGGTTAAAAAAGTTAGCATGTTAATGTTATTTAACTTGCATGCTAACATTTAGCATGTGTAAAGTACCAAGTTATATAGACTGAGGTGTATTGCTGCAAAATTGGCTAAAAAAGTTAGCATGTTAATGTTATTTAACTTGCATGCTAACATTTAGCATGTGTAAAGTACCAAGTTATATAGACTCTGAGGTGTGTTGCTGCAAAATTGGCTAAAAAAGGTAACATGCTAACCTTTAGCATGGGTAAAGTACCATGTTATACAGAATCTGAAGTGTATTGCAGCACAATTGGCTAAAACAAGCTAACATGCTAATATTACCATGCTCGCATGCTAACATTTAGCATGTGTAAAGTACCATGTTATATAATATTTGGAGGTGTATTGCAGCAAAATTGGCTAAAAAGGTAGCATACTAACATTTAGCATGTGTCAAGTACCAACTTATATCCACTTTAGGCTCCAAAAGGGACAAGCGGTAGAAAAAATGGATGGATGTATGGATGCATGAATGGATGGATGGTATACAGCTGCAAAATTGGCCAAGAAAAAGTTAGTATGTTATTGTTTTCATCCTTGCATGCTAACAATTAGCATGTGCAAAGCCCCATGATATGCCTGGCATCCATCCTTGGCGCCGTGCCAGTGTCACTTTCCCCCCCCCCAGAGGCCGAGGGACGCGGAAGGGTTTTTCCCGCGTCGCGTTCCTGCAGAATTATTTCTCCCTAGCCGGCTCGGCGGCACTTAAAAACGTGGCGCAGGTCCTCCGTCACTTGCCGTCTAAAAGGCCATCGATCAGTTCCTAAGTGGGTTCAGCAGGTGCCACCACAGGCACCACAAATTCTATCAGGCTGGCTTTGTTTGGAGAGTCCACAGCCCGCTCATGTTTGAGTGGGAAGCATGAGAGGATTTATTCTCATATTTACTTAAAAGTCTTAATCTGGATCAGCAGCGATTAGTACGCCTCCTGCTTATGTCGCATCAGGACTCGGCCGTTATTTACAAAGCAAGGAAACGCTTCTTCTTCTGCGTCCTGAACTCAATAAAAAGGCCACTGCAGTTGCTCCATCTAGGGGTGAAGTTGGGGTATTACACTTTCATCAAACCTCTCTGCACCTTCATCTTCGGCTTTTTCTTAGAGTGTAGCTACACGGCATCCCCGGCGCTTTTTCCTAGAGTGTGCCTACACGGCATCCCCGGCGCTTTTTCCTAGAGTGTGCCTACACGGCATCCCCGGCGCTTTTTCCTAGAGTGTACCTACACGGCATCCCCGGCGCTTTTTCCTAGAGTGTGCCTACACGGCATCCCCGGCGCTTTTTCCTAGAGTGTGCCTACACGGCATCCCCGGCGCTTTTTCCGAGAGTGTACCTACACGGCATCCCCGGCGCTTTTTCCGAGAGTGTACCTACACGGCATCCCCGGCGCTTTTTCCTAGAGTGTGCCTACACGGCATCCCCGGCGCTTTTTCCTAGAGTGTGCCTACACGGCATCCCCGGCGCTTTTTCCGAGAGTGTACCTACACGGCATCCCCGGCGCTTTTTCCTAGTGTGTGCCTACACGGCATGCCCGGCGCTTTTTTCCATAGTTCCAAGGGAATGACGGGCCGCGTTCCCAACAGCCCTGGGTGCAAGGTGAGCGCAAATAGCTCCTCACGTGCGTAAACAAAAACCATATATATGGAAAATATAACTGATAAATTAAAACAAGAAAAATTGAGAAGAAGACCCAGACTGTCCGCCCTGAGATGGGTAGGTTGTGAGTACAAATACCGGCCGAGTCATACCAAAGACTATAAAAATGGGAGCCATTAGCTCCGTGCTTGGAACTCAGTATCAAGGGTTGGAATTGGACGTTAAATCACCAAAAATGATTCCCGGGCGTGGCCACCGCTGCTGCTCAGGGGGTGAACAAGGAGATAGGTCAAATGCAGAGGACACATTTCACCACAACTAGTGTGTGTGTGACAATCATTGGTACTTTAACTTTACTTTAAGGGAAATTTTGACTCTCTGCGCCTTCACCTTAGTGGCTACACGGCCTCCCCTGCGAGGCTTGGTTGGCATCATGGTGGAGCCTGTGCGATTTCTCGTGGATCCAGCGTTGAGGCAAGAATGACGATTTATTAAACTACAAAACAGACTAGGAACAGAAAACTTGCACAAAAGGCACTATCAATCAATCAATCAATGTTTACTTATATAGCCCTAAATCACTAGTGTCTCAAAGGGCTGCACAAACCACTACGACATCCTCAGTAGGCCCACATAAGGGCAAGGAAAACTCACACCCAGTGGGACGTCGGTGACAATGATGACTATGAGAACCTTGGAGAGGAGGAAAGCAATGGACGTCGAGCGGGTCTAACATGATACTGTGAAAGTTCAATCCATAATGGATCCAACACAGTCGCGAGAGTCCAGTCCAGAGCGGATCCAACACAGCAGCGAGAGTCCCGTTCACAGCGGAGCCAGCAGGAAACCATCCCAAGCGGAGGCGGATCAGCAGCGCAGAGATGTCCCCAGCCGATACACAGGCAAGCAGTACATGGCCACCGGATCGGACCGGACCCCCTCCACAAGGGAGAGTGGGACATAGAAGAAAAAGAAAAGAAACGGCAGATCAACTGGTCTAAAAAGGGAGTCTATTTAAAGGCTAGAGTATACAAATGAGTTTTAAGGTGAGACTTAAATGCTTCTACTGAGGTGGCATCTCGAACTGTTACCGGGAGGGCATTCCAGAGTACTGGAGCCCGAACGGAAAACGCTCTATAGCCCGCAGACTTTTTTTGGGCTTTGGGAATCACTAACAAGCCGGAGTCCTTTGAACGCAGATTTCTTGCCGGGACATATGGTACAATACAATCGGCAAGATAGGATGGAGCTAGACCGTGTAGTATTTTATACGTAAGTAGTAAAACCTTAAAGTCACATCTTAAGTGCACAGGAAGCCAGTGCAGGTGAGCCAGTACAGGCGTAATGTGATCAAACTTTCTTGTTCTTGTTGCACTAGAGACAAAAACCAACAGAACTAGCATGTGAGCTAGGAAAATAAACACAACGGAGGAATAGCGTGGACGCTAATGTGTTCAAAAGTACTTTACCACAATGCAAGATAGCGACGTCACCTGTTGCATCGAAAGCAAGTTTTCACTGCGAGACCGAAGGAACAGAAAGGGCAGGCTTAAATAGAGACAGAAATTAGGAGGCACAAGGCACGTGACACTAATACGTAACCTTGGCAACGAAACAAAACAGGAAGTGCCACCAGGAACTAAGGAAGTCACATAACATGAGATGCAAAAACAGAACCAAAACCCGGCGCTTTTTCCGTAGTTTCATGAGTGAGTGTTACGTATGACCTCTCTCTACAAAGAAGGACTAGAACTTCATCCGTCCTGATAAAAGGACGGAGAGGAAGCAGCTGATAAAGAAGGCGCGATAGAGGAGAAGAAGCAGATGGATGGCTGCCTGGGAGAGATAACGAGGCGCTCGGAAGACAAACACGAAACGACGGCGGATCATTTAGCCGCGTCAACCCCCATCTGAGGTGAACCGACACGCGGAAGGCCGGCGAGGGAATCAATCGCTCTGCCGGAACACGAACCGTGACGCCGACGACTCTTGTGGTGCGCCGCCACTGCATTAGCACGTCAAACAAACCGCGGACAAACAGGAAATGGTCTCAGGGATTGTGGCGGCGGATGTTCTACAGCTCAAATACTGGTCCTGCTGTGGAATTAGCAATGTGTCGTACGTATACCGGTACTAGTAGAGTATCACGGTACTAATGAATCAAAAAAAGTACTATAGTCTGTTTGAAAAGTACCGGTTCCCGGGCATTACATTGCTGGTTTTACCATCAGAAGAGCATGTTCGGCAGTGCACACACAAAGAGTACTTACAAGCAGACACAGTGTGTAGACAGAAAAGGGAAAATGGACGCATTTTGGCGTAAAAAGTAAACATAAATGTGAAGTTAGAACACTGAAACGCCCTTTAAAACATAGCTAGCTAGTTAGCAGCTAACTTCCGTCCGCAGTCTTCTAAATCACTAATCCTCGCCTCCATGGTGACAAGTGAAGTAACATTATCACTGCAGGACGAGAAAGAGCTAAACATGGTTTACTACACACCGTAGGATACAATAGCTCACCGGCGTCACGATGTCAACAAATGCCATGGGTGGATCTACACCTGACATCCACTGTAATGATACCAACTACAAGATCTGTATATAATCGATATTTTTTATTATCGCAAAATAATTTGTCATTTTTATTGTTTATAAACTCAGGAAATACGTTCCTTGCCCACATGGGGACTATGAATATGAGCAATGTATGATCCTGTATCTACTTGGTATCGCATTGATGCCAAAATGTGTGGTATCACTTATGTAAAGTATCAAAGAAGAGAAAAATAAGTGATTATTACATTTTAACAGAAGTGGAGAAAGAGAAAGTAAGCAGATATTAACAGTAAATGAATAAGTACATTCATAATGTTGACAAAATAATAGAATGATAAATGAGAATAGTTTTAGTTATATTGTAAACCTTAGCAACGTTGCTTGGAGTGACAAATGGAGAATCCAGACGGGTAGAAAGGCTATGGACGGCTAGAAGACGGAACGGCACTTTAACTTCCCGTTGAAAGCTCTGAAAAAGAAGGTAGCAGTAGCTGCAGTGAGCGAACTCGTCCAAAAGATGGCGCCACGGCACAAACAATAGCACACCTTTTCAGCGTCTTTGCTTGTTTTTTTGTTTCGTTGCGGAAAATTCATGGATTAGCCGCAGGGTTCAAAGCGTAGGAAAAAAGTAGCGGCTTATAGTTCGGGATTGACTGTACTTATTTTGCACAATTGACTTTATCTTGCTCAAAATCTGCTAAAAAAAAGTGGGTAGATGATTCAAAAACGGTGTCGTAATTATATTCGCATATGTGCTTATTGTTGCTTGAGGGTTTTTTTCCTGGTCTCAAACTGACTCCCTTCAACAGACGACTGTAAATTTGTGATACCGAATGCTGCAAACATTTTTTGTAACAAAATAAAGTGGCCCGTGCGCAATAACTAAACAAAAGAAACAACTAGTATTGGCTCCCATTTGAATAATCGGGTCCAGATACTTACTGCAAACCACAACTGATATTATTTTGTCAATATTAGAACAAAAATAGGGAAGATATCGATCTATTGTCGCGTTTATATGGTAATATACTGTGTATATATTTACATTAAAGCATTAGCGGTTAGCTTCTTGTGTGCTTAGCCATTCCTTGCCCTCCAGTGATAACGCTACTTGGAATAAACTAAGTGTCTTTTCGGCCATGATGGTGAGGATTAGTCAGGATCGGGACATGGCGACACCATAGGATCAAGTTTTCGCTGGTTCTGCAGAAAAATAATCTGGACCAGAATCATTGACTCGTTATCTGGGTCGGGGATCTGAGACTTGGCGATGTTTTCCTTGGACTCTCTCTCTCTCTCTGGTCCGTCGTGAGGCTACTGTTAAATTTCCTGTCTGACCTCACCAGAAGGCGAAACGTCGCCCGGAGGGCTGGCTCCCCTCCCTGCCTCCGTCTCACACTTTGTTCTCGCCGGCTCACAAGTTCTCCTGACGACTGGAGAGCGTGGACTCGGGCTATTGACCGAACCTCTCAGCAACTTCTGCAGGGATCAGCGCGGCCGCCAAAAAGACGGACGATTCGCGGTGTCAAATTCAAAAAGACGTTTCATTTTAAGATATTATGATTATTATTATTATTACAATCAGAGGGAGGCTACATTTGAAGAAAAACAATGTCAGGTTCAAACACTGATGACATCTATTAAACAAGACAGGAAGCAAGGAGTTAAGCAGAGACGGAATTGCATTTGGCTCAATGAGGAGAAATGCGCACACATGTACTCTAGTACCGTATCACCACGTTCTGACGAACGATTGAACACCTCTTTTTTCATTTGGACTTTCCCTGATGACATGGCAAAAGCTGTTTCTAAGGGAGGGAGGTCATAAACAGCCGTCGCCTTTGGTTACAAAACAGTTCAAAGAAAAGGCCCGTGGAGCCTGCTTCCTCTCCAATTTGTAGATCTCGGGTCAAGGCAAAATCTTTCTGTGGATTACAATACATCAATCAAACCGACGCCTTCCTGTTGCTTCCCATCCTACACAGTGGAGTTTTACAAGGCTTTTGATTGGTAGGATCAAAGACACATTGTGTCCTCTCGCCGGGAACTCATAGAAACACAAACTTTTTTGATAACTTAGATACAATTATTCTGAAAAACAATGTTTACATTTAACGTATAAACCACTGCTTTTTTCATACGCTCCCTAACGGCCTTAAGTTTTGTGATCAACAAATAATTACACTGAAAAAATGTGTTATTGTTTGGACGAGTTTGCACACTACAGGGTGAACTTTGACTGTATTTCCTTTTGTTTAGTGGTATCAACCGGAAGTACAAAAGCTCTAGCGTTTCTACTCGTATGGATTCTTCATTCATCACCCCAAGCGACGTTTGTAAGTTTTACAATACAACTACAACTATTCATACTTACTAAATCGGCCCATGTGTGATGTCTGTAGGAGCATTTTCATGCATATTTGTACTGAAGCTAGCATCAACAGCATTAGGTAACATGCTAAAAACGGTGTGGCTAAATTATGGATTTTTCTAATATTTTCCATTCCTGAATAGGTGTGTTACCGTTTGTGCTACGGCGCCATTTTTCAGACCAGCTTGCTCACTGCAGTTGCTACAGTATTTCCTTCGGGTTAGTGCTTTGAACCGGAAGTACAAGTGCCGATCTGTATTCCAGTTTTTTTCATAGCGTTTCTACTCGCACGGATTCCACATTCATCACTCCAAGCAGCGTTTGTAAGTTTTTCAATATGACTAAAACTATTCATACTTACCAAACCGTCCGGTTTCTGATGTCTGTAATGTAATGACGCTAGCATATTAGCATGAGCTAACATGCTAACACGTTTAAAAGTGTCTGTGTTCGTATTATTAACTTATAATGGCATTATTTGTGTATTGTTACAGTTTCACAAATTCCGAAGTAAAATCACCAAATTGTCATTGTGGAGTTATTGAGTCTGTTTAGCTGATTGAAGAGCTAGCTTCTGCAGCTATTGGGTCCATGACGATGGCTTCTGTTTTGTTTGATCAGCCATTTTACTGCCGTGTCACAGACACCGTTTGGAAACAATTAAAGTATGTAAATAAACATCTACAAAATATTTCTGTGCAAATAACTTTTTTAACAACATAAATATAAGCAGCTTATAGTCAGTCCAGTGCGGCTAGTGTCAGAAAATATTTTTTTCAAAAAATTGTGGGCGGGGCTTATTATAGCGGTGCCCTGTATAGTCAGGAAAATAAGATAATACATTTTGTTCCTGCTCCTTATTTACGATAGGTCAATCAATCTCAAACAGTGGTAGTGGGCTCCATCTAGTGGTACGACAAAAAATCACTTAATTAAATGTTCAAACACAGTGTTACTGTTCAAACTGTGTGTAATTTAGTGGCCAAAAATATGAAATATACTTGTTAAATAATCCCTCTGCCTTGTTTTTAATGAATACTTAGGCCTACTACGCTACTGTGATTTAACCTGGGTCTTTATGTTTGTACTTGAAGGAGGGCCAAGTGTTTTCTGAGGCGGTATTCAGTTTGAGAACCCCCGCGATATCAATAATTACCCATATCACCGATGCAAAACACTGATATCGTGATAACGTTTTCAGCCTGGCAAGAACAAGCCCCCGTTTGTACGAGGGCAACATCATGTGGTCTTCACCGCGGATGTCTGAGTAATGAAATACCACCACAGGACAAGCCCGACTTGCTTGCCAACTCCAGAACATTCCATCCAGTCATCAGGACGGCTAATTACACATAATGGACACATCATGGCGAGCGGCGTGTAAAGCGGCCTCTTGCCGCGGCTACGCGGCGTTCCTCCGGCGAAAAGGTCAGGTGCGGCTAGGAAGGTTTGATGTTAGAGTGTAAGGATAAATGAAAACATTAAGTCATTATTCAAGATTAAACATCAAAACCATCACTTCAGTTTGACAGCGATGGAAGAACAAAGCCAGGAAGAGGATTAAAGATTTTACGAGGTTCCTTGAAGTATCCTCTCTCATTTGCCCTAAAACGCCCAAGGGCTGTTATATACATATATATATATATATATATATATATATATATATATATATATATATATATATATATATATATATATATAACGGCGGGGTGGGACACGCCACAGCCCTGCCCAAGATGGCGGCAAGGAGGCGGACAATGCGGCTGAACGGAGAGGCAGGGCGTGCCGGGAGCGACGCCGCAATATAATTCAGTTGCGTGGATCGCGCACCGGGAGACAATTACCATTTCTCCTTACGCTGCATAAAAGTGTAGAAGGAGGAGAGATCGGGGCAGAAGGAGTTGGAGAGCCTGCAGCAGAACGTGAAGAACGAGAGCAACAAAGGGCGAGACACGAGAGCCGAAGACAGCCACGACGCGGGCGGCTGAAAGCAAGATGTCCTTCCTGGGTGGTCCATTGAACCCGCACAACGACGGGTTAAGACTGTCACTATATATATATACATATATATATATATATATATATATATATATATATATATATATATATATATATATATATATGTATGGGTGTGTGTGTGTTTATATATATATATATATATACACACACACATATACACACATATATAAAAACATATATCATATATATACACATACATATATATATATACACATACATACATATATATATATATATATACACATACATATATATATATATATATATATACACATACATATATATATATACACATACATACATATATATATATATATACACATACATATATATATACACATACATACATATATATATACACATACATACATATATATATATATATATATTTTTTTTTTTTCCAAGTCAAACCGCACCACCCGGTAACGTAAATATTAAATATTAATTCAGTTTTGGTGGGTTAAATCCTTCAAAGGCCAGCATATACAATCAATATTTGTGTACGTATTTTTCAATTGCAAAAAAAACTTGCACTCCAAAAAATGTAAACAAACAAAAAAATAAGGTTGGATATTTTTATTGTTGTCAGCTAAAATAAAAATAAAAATTAAGACGTACATTTTAAAGATTATTCTTCAACAAAACTGATTTTTATGTGTTATTTTTATTTTTTTAAATACCCACACAACATCCTGAAGGACCAAAAAAAAAGTCAGCTTGCCCAAAACCCCTTTGAAAATATGGCATATTAAATATATATTTCCGCTTTAAATGAGTCAAACTGTTAATACTAAATCAGCCTGAAAAAATATCATAAAAATAATTTTCTCATTCAAATGTTCGACATTCGCTCCCCCCATTGGGGCTTTAACTTTAACTTAACATGGAATGGTTTAGTAAATACGAATTGTTTTAGTTTTATTGTACACCTTAGCAACGTTACTTGGAGTGACAAATGGAGAATCTAGATAAGTAGAAAGGTTATGGATGGCAAGATGACGGAGCGGCACTTCTACTTCCAGTTCAAAGCTCTAAAAAGAAGGGCCGTAGTCTGGGGACCACAGTGACAGAATATACACTCAATGACAGCTAGCGTAAGCTATCCAAATTTCTACTATTAGCTAACAACACCTAAAGCTAATGCATGTGTTACGTACGTACGTAATTACGTGAAATACGATTTGCCAAAACGGCTAGGAGACCCCGAAAGTAACAAGCGGTAGAAAATGGATTGATGGATAGGCTTGAAAAGACAGATTAAAAAATAAATAAATAATATAAATAAATAAAATAAAAAAATTCAAACCTTTTTTTATTTTTTTTACCTAGAGACTACCTGCGGGCCAGACTTCGGACGAAAATACTTATACATACATCACATATGGGACTGTTAAGTAAGTAAGTTTAGTTTGTAAGAATTGTTTTAGTTATATTGTAAATATTGAAGAATTGTTTTTTTTTAATATGAAACAAATAAATACAATTAAAAATTTAAAACATTTTTATTTTTTTAGCCGGGGACTACTCGCGGGCCAGATTTTGGACGAAAACACTTTTACATACATCACATATGGGACTGTTAAGTAAGTAAGTTTAGTTTGTAAGAATTGTTTTAGTTATATTGTAAATATTGAAGAATTGTTTTTTTTTAATATGAAACAAATAAATACAATTAAAAATTTAAAACATTTTTATTTTTTTAGCCGGGGACTACTCGCGGGCCAGATTTTGGACGAAAACACTTTTACATACATCACATATGGGACTGTTAAGTAAGTAAATTTAGTTAGTAAGTAAGAATTTTTTTAGTTATATTGTAAATATAGGAAAATATATATATATTATAAAATAAAACAAATAAATACAATAAAAAATGTAAACCTTTTTTTTATTTTTTTTACCCGGGGACGACCTGCGGGCCAGATTATGGACGAAAATACTTATACATACATCACACATGGGACTGTTAAGTAAGTAAGTTTTGTTAGTAAGTAATAATTGTTTTAGTTATATTGTTAATATTGTAAAAAAAATAATAAAAAATTGAACAAATAAATACAATTAAAAAACTAAAACCTTTATTTATTTTTTGACCCAAGGACGACCTGCGGGTCAGATTTTGGACAAAAATACTTATACATACATCACAAATGGGACTGTTAAGAAAGTAGGTTTAGTTAGTAAGTAAGAATTGTTTTACTTATATTGTAAATATCGTTAAAAAAAAAAATGAAAGAAAATAAAAATAATAATAAAATAAAAAAATAAACAATTTAAAAATTTGAACCTTTTTTTGATCTTTTTACCCAAGGACTACCTGCGGGCCAGATTTTGGACAAAAATACTTATACATACATCACACATGGGACTGTTAGGTAAGCAAGTTTTGTTAGTAAGTAAGTATTGTTTTAGTTGTATTGTAAATATTGTAAATAAATAAAAAATCAATGAAAAAAAATTTAACAAATAAATACAATTAAAATACTAAAACCTTTTTTAATTTATTTTACCCGGGGACTACCTGCGGGCCAGACTTTTGACAAAAATACTTGTACATACATCACACATGGGACTGTTAAGTAAGTAAGCTTAGTTAGTAAGTAAGAATTGTTTTAGTTATATTGTAAAATAAATAAATAAATAAATACAATTAAAAAATTCAAACCTTTTTTTAAAACATTTTTTACCCGGGGACTACCTGTGGGCCAGACTTTGGACAAAAATACTTGTACATACATCACACATGGGCCTGTCACGTAAGTAAGTTTGGTTACTAAGTAAGAATTGTTTTAGTTATATTGTAAAATAAATTAAAAAATAAATACAATTTAAAAATTCAAACCTTTTTTAAAAAAAAATTTTAACCGGGGGACTACCTGTGGGCCAGACTTTGGACAAAAATACTTGTACATACATCACACATGGGCCTGTCAAGTAAGTAAGTTTAGTTAGTAAGTAAGAATTGTTTTAGTTATATTGTAAAATAAATAAAAAAATAAATACAATTAAAAAATTCAAACCTTTTTTAAAAAAAAAATTTAACCGGGGACTACCTGCGGGCCAGACTTTGGACAAAAATACTTATACATAAATCACATATGGAACTGTTAAGTAAGTAAGTTTAGTTAGTAAGTAAGAATTGTTTTAGTTATATTGTAAAATAAATAAATAAAAATAAATACAATTAAAAAATTCAAACCGTTTTAAAAAAAAAATTTAACCGGGGACTACCTGCAGGCCTGACTTTGGACGAAAATACTTATACATACATCACACATGGGACTATTAAGTAAGTAAGTTTAGTTAGTAAGTAATTGTAAAGAAAATAAAAAAAATAAATACAATTAAAAAATTCAAACCTTTTTTTTTTTTTTTTTTTTTAACCTGCGGGCCAGACTTTGGACGAAAATACTTGTACATACATCACAAATGGGACTGTTAAGTAAGTAAGTTTAGTTAGTAAGTAATAATTGTTTTAGTTATATTGTAAAGAAAAAAAAAATACAATTAAAAAATTCAAACCTTTTTTTTTTTTTTTTTAACCGGGGACTACCTGCGGGCCAGACTTTGGACAAAAATACTTGTACATACATCACACATAGGACTGTTAAGTAAGTAAGTTTAGTTAGTAAGCAAAAAATGTTTTAGTTATATTGTAAAACAAATAAAAAAATAAATATAATTAAAAAATTCAAACCGTTTTTAAAAAAAAATTTTGAACGGGGACTACCTGCGGGCCAGACTTTGGACGAAAATACTTATACATACATCACACATGGGGCCGTTAAGTAAGTAAGTTTAGTTGTTAAGTCATAATTGTTTTAGTTATAATGTAAAAAAATTTTTTTAAAAATGATTCAATTAAAAAATGTTAAGTTAAGTAAGCAAGTTTAGTTAGTAAGTAAAAGTTGTGGTTTATACAGTGTAAAAGACTCGAGGCACCTGTGTAAATGTTGCAAACAGCTCTTTTAAGTCAAACATAATTTTCCTGCATGCTTCAAATAGGCAAAAAAGTGGGCAAATATTACAAACTGAAAGGGAAATTACGATTGTTAATGTTATGATGAAGTTAAGGATCAAAAATGGGCGGTTGGAAAGGTCGAGCGGCGAACAACTGGATGTTTGTTTATAGTCTGCCCGAGTATCTGGAAGTTTCCTGGCTGACCCTCCCCTCCTGTGTCGCCCAGAAATAGTGCCAAGATGGAAGCCACGTTCCGATAATGCCTGGCCAGTGAGTAGTCCATGTCGGACAAAGTCTGCGATCACTTTAAAGACAGGACTCTGTAGACCCTGGCGCTCCAGGATGTGTCCCCGGGCGCTCTTGTGTCCGCTCTTACGGCCCTCTCGGTTTGGTCGGCTACCTCTATGTGGCCTTTGGCTCCCCTTGCACCAGCGCCCGGGTTAATAAGTTGATCTGGGCACTCTCTGGGGAGATTAGGATTCAAAGGGAGAGGCGTGTGAGACGGGGGAGAGCCCGCGGAGCGAGAGAGTGAAAAATGTGTGAGAGGAAAGTGAAATGAGGGAGCGAGGCAGCGGAGGAAGGAAGCGCGGCATACAAAGCTCCCATATCGGACTCAAGTGAGGACACACTCATATTTCATTCACCAGCCATTTTCTCCTATCATGTCTGGGCACCATAACATAGAAAGTCAACTTGGATGTGCTTTAGAGTAGTCAATGTACAGCAGCGGGGGATGGTACCATAGTGTTTACTTCAAAACTTGGGAGACATATACATATGTGTGTATGTATGTATGTATAAATACAGATGGATAGTACTTTATTGATTCCTTCAGGAAAATTTAAAATACATACAGTATATATACTTGTATATATACATACATATATACATATAAATACACCTATATATTTTATATAAATATAAATATATATATATATATATACATGCACATATACATACATATACAATACAAATATACTGTATATAAATATAAATATATATATACATACATACATATGCACATATACAGAACATACATGTATACTACATACAGTACATATATACATACATACTTATATGTACATACATACATTAATGTATGTATATATACACATATATACATACATAAATGTATACATGTATATATACACACATACATCCATGTATATATACAGTACATATATAATATATATGTACTGTACATATATATATGTGTATATATACATGTATATATACATATATGCACATACATATATGTATATATGTGTATGCATGCATATATATCTATATATATATATAGATATATAGATATATACACATGCATACTTGTATATATGTATATATGTATGTATGTGTATATATATATATATATATATATACATACGTACATGTACATATATATGTATGTGTATGTATGTATATATATACATACATACATGTATATACGTATATATGTATATGTGTATGTATGTGTGTGTGTATATATTATATATATATGAAGAGTTCATATGCAAAAGCAGATAAATCCATTTTGACCGATTCTGTATATTAACGATTTTCTGCCTGCTGGTGTTGCCGGTACATGTACAAGCATACAATGGTTTATTTAATATCAACATAAGCAAGTTATGAAAGCCTAAACTTTTAAGAAATGCTGATGTAATGAATGGCTTTCAAATAAGAGTGTTTGATGTGGTTTTACGTCAAAAGCAGATATATCCAAATTATGATATGTTGCAAAAACAGATATCTCCAAAATCGTTTTCTTTGCGGTCGTTATTTAGCATAATATTCAAGATAAAGATAGAGAGAAAAACAGAACGTGAAATGTATCAAAAGCCACATTTCAAGGTAACAACTGTTCATTTATTTACTTCATTATTCAACAGTTTGGATCCCTTGGTATGTATAAATCTAGCTGTCCCTGCGAACATTGTTTTTTCGTACTTGCTAACCGGACATGCTTTTTTGGAACTGTGACCTCACATATTTACCTTGTGCTTTTCAGCACAAAATGAAAAAACAAAAAAACAGTGTTGCAATGAAGACAATGTTTTATTAATAAAAACAAGCACAAATGCTCAACCTGGTTTGCCTATCAAAAACACTCCTGTGCAGATAACAGCTCACTCATCATCGCTATCGACATTAGCTCCATGCTCGACAACATCGTTTAACGCAGCGGTGTAAAACTCACGGACACGCGTGCTAGCGCCAACATCAAATAACTTCAACACGTCAGTTTTTTTCGCTGGCTTAACAGTGTTCACAGGAGAAGCTTCCAAATTATTCATGCGTGGATAACAACACTGAGTGAGTCCGAGCGCGCTGCCATTTTGTTTGTCACGTGATCCCGTACTGCAGCGCTGGTTGGGCAAACGGATATATCGGCTTTTGTGATAAATGATCCATGGCGCTTATCGGCCTTTGCAATAAATCGCTGAACTAAATGACGTTAAAAGCGGCATTTGTCTGCATTTGCAAACAAATTGATTTTGGTATACCACAAAAGAAGTGGTGGACTATATATTACCGAGGCTGGGCTAAACTTTATCAAAATGGCGTTTATCGGTTTTTGCGTATGAACTGTTCATATACTGTATATGTGTGTGTATATATTATATATATATATATATATAATACATACACACACATACAGTACATACACATATACATATATATACATATATACATGTATGTATGTATATATACATAGTTTTTCGAAAAATAAAAATACAAATTCTGTTTTGTTTTTAATGCATCGATTTAGAATCAAATATAACAATCACTTTTTTCTATTATTGGGTGCACCCCTAATTATTACTGTTTATTCCTAATATACCGTATTTTCCCCGACTACATAGCGCATCTCGTCTACTAAATTAACATAATAATAGTAAGTTTCCATATCTAAGCTGCGCCGGGCTACAAGTCGCAGATATATATGTTGTGGAATGTTTATTTACATACCTTAATTGTGTCCAAACGGTGTCTGTAACACGGCAGTAAAACGGATGATCAGACAAAATAGAAGTCATAGTCATCGGACCCACAAGCTGTGGAAGCTAGCTCTCCAATCAGCTAAACAGACTCAATAACTCCACACTGACATTTTGGTGAATTTACTGAGGAATTTGTGAAACTGAAACAATACAAAAAGAGTTGTGAAAGTGTTAGCATATTAGCTAATGCTAATAACGCTAACTTGATTACATTACGATAGCACATATGAATATGCATGAAAACGCGGTTTAGTAAGTAGGAATATATTTAGTTATATTGTAAAATTTACAAACTTTGCTTAGAGTAATGAATGAAGAATCTATAGAGGTAGTAACGCTATGGATGGCTAGAAGGCGGAACGGCACGTGTACTTCTTGACTCGTCCAAAAGAGGGCGCCATAGCACGAGCAACAACACACCTTCTCAGCGTCTCTGCTTGTGTTTAACGAAAAACATTTGTTGAACACAAAATATAATGGAGAAAAAAAATCCATAAATTAGCCGCAGTGTACAAAGCGTATGAAAAAAGTAGCGGCTTATAGTCTGGAAGTTAAAACATGTATTTATAATCCGCTCGTAGCTCCTGAATCGTACCATGAGGCGACCAAAGGTTCCCACCTTGTACTGACTTTGAAGAAATACTGCATTGTAAAAGTTCTTAGATGTTAGCAGCTCCCTTGACAACCCCTCAAAGACTAAGTTGGTACCAAACTCCACCTTTCTTCGTCTCCTGACTCCTTCAGCGCTGCGCCGATAAGAAAATGTTTGGCATTCTGGTGTCCTTCACGCTCTCTTTGTTCACGCTCGTCTCCTCCAAAGAAGGCATTATCAGCACGAGGAGACGTTCAGAGGCGCTCCGGGAAAGTAATTAACAATCACCAGGCAAACGCTTCCTCCGCCGCGCCGCAAACGTGTCGACTCTGCGCTTTTTGGGACGCTGCACTCGTCACTTCGGAAGGCTGAGAGCGCCAATGTGCGGCCAATTTCTCCGCCAGGAAGTCAGACTTTTAGGGCAGATTAAGGCCCGCAGGACATTCTCGGATATATTGTTTTAGATCTTTAAGATGGAAAGTTAAAGTAAAAGTTAAAGTGAAAGTGTAGCTGCCATTATGATGTGAAGTCATGTTTTCTAATGACCGGAAGTCTTCAACTATACCAAGTCTTTTAATGCTTGGAATCTGCACTTTTGCCTGATATACTAGTTACTATGGTCTCTAATTAGTTACTATGGCCATCTAATTAGTTACTATGGTCATCTCATTAGTTACTGTGGTAGTTTAATTAGTTACTATTGTCATCTAACTAGTTACTATGGTCATCTCATTAGTTACTGTGGTAGTTTAATTAGTTACTATGGTCATCTAATTAGTTACTGTGGTAGTTTAATTAGTTACTATGGTCATCTAATTAGTTACTATGGCAATCTAACTAGTTACCATGGTCATCTAATGAGTTACTATGGTCATCTAATTACTAATTACTATAGTCATACAGTTAGTCACTATGGTAATCTAGTTACTATGGTAATCTAATTAGTTACCATGGTAATCTAACTAGTTACTATGGCCATTTAATTATTTGCTATAGCCATCTAACTAGTTGCTATGGTAGTCTAATTAGTTACTATGGTAATCTAAATAGTTACTATGGTCCTCTAACTAGTTACCATGGTAATCTAATTAGTTACTATTGTAATCAAATTAGTTACCATGGTTATCTAACTAGTTACTATGGTAGTCTAATTAGTTACTATGGTAATCTAATTAATTACTATGGTAATCAAATTGGTTACCATGGCTATCTAACTAGTTACTATGGTAGTCTAATTAGTTACTATGGTAATCCAATTAGTTAATATGGTAATCTAACTAGTTAATATGGTCATGTAATTAGTTACTATGGTCATCTAACTAGTTACTATGGTAATCTAATTAGTTACTATTGTAATCAAATTGGTTACCATGGTTATCTAACTAGTTACTATGGTAGTCTAATTAGTTACTATGGTAATTTAATTAGTTACTATGGTAATGTAACTAGTTACTATGGTCATTTAATTAGTTACTATGGTCATCTAACTAGTTACTATGGTAATCTAATTAGTTACTATTGTAATTAAATTAGTTACCATGGTTATCTAACTAGTTACTATGGTAGTCGAATTGGTTACTATGGTAATCTAATTAGTTACTATGGTAATATAACTAGTTACTATGGTCATGTAAATAGTTACCATGGTAATCTAATTAGTTACTATTGTAATCAAATTAGTTACCATGGTTATCTAACTAGTTACTATGGTAATGTAATTAGTTACTATGGTAATCTAACTAGTTAGTATGGTCATGTAATTAGTTACTATGGTCATCTAATTAGTTACTATGGTGATCTAATTAGTTACCATGGTCATCTAATTAGTTACTATGGTCATCTAATTAGTTACTCTGGCAATCTAATTAGTTACTCTGGCAATCTAATTAGATACTATGGCAATCTAATTAGTGACTATTGTCATCTAATTAGTTACTATGGTCATCTAATTAGTTACTCTGACAATCTAATTAGTTACTTTGGCAATCTACTTAGCTACTATGGCCATCTAATTAGTGACTATGGTCATCTAATTAGTGACTATGGTCATCTAATTAGTTACTATGGTCATCTAATTAGTTACCATGGTTATCTAACTAGTTACTATGGTATTCTAATTGGTTACTATGGTAATCTAATTAGTTACTATGGTAATATAACTAGTTACTATGGTCATGTAATTAGTTACCATGGTAATCTAATTAGTTACTATTGTAATCAAATTAGTTACCATGGTTATCTAACTAGTTACTATGGTAGTCTAATTAGTTATTATGGTAATCTAATTAGTTACTATTGTAATCAAATTAGTTACCATGGTTATCTAACTAGTTACTATGGTAGTCTAATTGGTTATTATGGTAATCTAATTAGTTACTATGGTCATCTAACTAGTTACTATGGTCATCTAATTAGTTACTATTGTAATTAAATTAGTTACCATGGTTATCTAACTAGTTACTATGGTAGTCAAATTGGTTACTATGGTAATATAACTAGTTACTATGGTCATGTAAATAGTTACCATGGTAATCTAATTAGTTACTATTGTAATCAAATTAGTTACCATGGTTATCTAACTAGTTACTATGGTAATGTAATTAGTTACTATGGTAATCTAACTAGTTAGTATGGTCATGTAATTAGTTACTATGGTCATCTAATTAGTTACTATGGTAATCCAACTAGTTAGTATGGTCATGTAATTAGTTACTATGGTGATCTAATTAGTTACCATGGTCATCTAATTAGTTACTATGGTCATCTAATTAGTTACTCTGACAATCTAATTAGTTACTCTGGCAATCTAATTAGCTACTATGGCAATCTAATTAGTGACTATGGTCATCTAATTAGTTACTATGGTCATCTAATTAGTTACTCTGACAATCTAATTAGTTACTTTGGCAATCTACTTAGCTACTATGGCCATCTAATTAGTGACTATGGTCATCTAATTAGTGACTATGGTCATCTAATTAGTTACTATGGTCATCTAATTAGTTACCATGGTTATCTAACTAGTTACTATGGTAGTCTAATTGGTTACTATGGTAATCTAATTAGTTACTATGGTAATATAACTAGTTACTATGGTCATGTAATTAGTTACCATGGTAATCTAATTAGTTACTGTGGTAATCAAATGAGTTACCATGGTTATCTAACTAGTTACTATGGTAGTCTAATTATTTATTATGGTAATCTAATTAGTTACTATGGTAATCTAACTAGTTACTATGGCCATGTAATTAGTTACTATGGCCATCTAATAAGTTACTATGGTAATCTAACTAGTTACTATGGTCATCTAATTAACTACTATGGCAATCTAATTAGTTACCATGGTCATCTAATTAGTTACTATGGTCATCTAATTAGTTACTCTGGCAATTTAATTAGTTACTTTGGCAATCTAATTAGCTACTATGTCTATCTAATTAGTGACTATGGTCATCTAATTAGTTACTATGGTCATCTATTTAGTTACTCTGGCAATCTAATTAGTTACCATGGTCATCTAATTAGTTACTATGGTCATCTAATTAGTTACTCTGGCAATCTAATTAGTTACTTTGGCAATCTAATTAGCTACTATGGCAATCTAATTAGTGACTATTGTCATCTAATTAGTTACTATGGTCATCTATTTAGTTACTTTGGCAATCTAATTAGTTACTTTGGCAATGTAATTAGCTACTATGGCAATCTAATTAGTTACTATGGCCATCTAATTAGTTACTATGGTCATCTAATTAGTTACTATGGTCATCTAATTAGTTACTATGGTCATCTATTTAGTTGCTTCAGCATGCTTGGTGCCTTAATTAAGCTTACATACACATATATGCATGTATGTATTTGTGTATATATATATATATATATATATATATATAGAGAGAGAGAGAGAGAGAGAGAGAGAGAGAGAGAGAGAGAGATCGGCCCCCAGACACATTTTTTCTGCTTTAGGGGCTGAAAAAAGTGTGTTGTACTGCAGCTTTGTGCAACATTTAAGACGACGCAGGACGCCGCGACCCCGAGGTCTTTAGCCCAGTTACGAGGGAGCCAAGAAGCAAATGCCGACAGGGCCACAGCGGGGGACCACATGACCGCATGACCACAGGATGCTCTCATGGGGCTCCTGCAGCATGTTGGCAACGTGACCGCCGCCTTCAGCTCTGATGGGGTCAATCTCAATGATCCCATTGTGTGGCTTGAAGTTACAAAACCACACAAAAGCTCATGCCGCCGGCTTCTTCGACACGGTACACACCCCTTTACTCACAGCGTTCCACTACAAAACAATACTGGCTGAGTAATCCAACCAAACTAGACCCGACTTCAGGTGACAGGTGACCTTGTGCGTAGGTTTTTCTTTCTTGCCTCTGGTGAAAGCGGTTGCATTTTTTCCCGCTCCCTTCTTCTCCCTGCTCGCTCTCTGTCTTGTCTTCAAGGCAAAATAACCTCCCTTGCTCGCATGCAGGACGGCCCCAGGCCTATGGGCACTACATCAACACACCCAAGACAATGGGCATATAAACACACACACACCCCAATCCACGCCTTCACCACAGTTTGATTCCCCTTCGGGATGATGGACGGCTGGCAGCGCTTCATAGCAGCAGTTAACCTCCAGGGTCCCAATTCCCACCCCCTCTGTTGCGAGTTGTTGTGATTAAATGTAACATGTTTATGTGTGCATGCCATGGAGGTTTTTTCCCACTCCAGACTGGGCTCTTAGGAGCCCAGTCTAGATTGTGTTTTTGTACTCATCTTTTTACTTTTTCTTCTTCCCCACGGAACAGAGACACACTGCAGGCTTACACACAAACATGCCTCCACAAAAATATACGCCACACATACATACCCCTTCCTCCCCCAATCCAACGCCCTCGATGCAAATCCCATAGGGGTGATGGAAAGATGGTCAGCGCCTGAGAGCTGCGGCCTACCACCATGACCCCGCACTCCCTTCCCTCTGTTGCTAGATATATCGAGATGTACGTTACGTGCTTTACTATGGAAGTTTTTTTCCCATTGGGAGCCCGGTCTGGATTGTATTTTTTACTCATCCTTCCCCAGCATTTTACCTTTCTCTCAATCAGCGTTCCTGTTCTGTAACCCTGCACACCGTTTATTTGTCTAATCTTGAACAGGTTTGTGCTGAAAACAAAGTTTTCTTGTACTTGTGCAACGACAATAAAGACCTACCTATCTATCTTAAGTGGTAAACGCCCTGTGGGCGGGATTCCTTGTTCAACTCCCGGCACACTTGGACACTGCTATGCGTCCCAGCTTAGAAGACTTTTGGTGAGAGGCCCTGACTTTAACTGCCCGTGAAAACACCTTGGAAATGATGACCTCGCAAATGTTTTTTTTCCCACGGACACTGAAGGCAGCAGACATCATAAAGCGCTATCTGGGGTATGGCTATCAGTAAGCGATAAGGGCCAATCCTGGTCTCTGAACCCAATGCCCTGTTAGGATCTTTGTCTGGATACTATTGTTGTTATTACCGTATTTCCTTGGATTGCCGCCGGGTATATAGTATGCGCCTGTTTAGAATTACTGCCGAGTCAAAATAATTAGCACATGCTTAGCATTACGCACGGCTCAGGATTAACGCCGGGTCAAACTCGTTTTGCAAAATAATTGGCAAATGCCTAGAATTTCTGCCGGGTCAAACTCGTCACGTCACGAGTGACACTTCACCTGTCATCATTTTCAAAATGGAGGAGGCGGATTTCAATAATTTGAAATCACATAAAGGGAAGAAGATTAAGAGCTATTTTATTAGCGCATGTCTATAATTTCCGCCGGGTCAAACTCGATTCGCCAAATAATTGGCAAATGCCTAGAATTTCCGCCGGGTCAAACTCGTCACGTCACGAGTGACACTTCACCTGTCATCATTTTCAAAATGGAGGAGGCTGATTTGAATCATTTGAAATCGCATAAAGGGAAGAAGATTAAGAGCTATTCAGTAGGATTTAAGGTCCAAGCTTTTGAATATGCTAAAAAGAACAGTAAGCAGCTATGTTTTATTATTATACCGTAGCTGCGTGTGTCAAATATGAGTCATTAATGACTCCCGCCTCCTGGTGGTAGAGGGCGCTAGTGATCCTTCTTGCGACTATTTGGCCGCAGAAGAAGTGACAACAAGCAGCAAGATGGTTTATTTTTTCCTCTCGCTTGCACTTTTAACATGGAGGATCACATATCTAAAATAAAACCGTTTCTAAACTGGACTTTCAATCGAAGCAGGAGGTAATAAAGGAAGATCTCCATAGAGACAGAGAGACTTTTAAAACTGAAGAAAGATAAGGAAGACTTCTATAAACAAGTTATCGATGCTTTTGATCAGAAGGAGCTGCGCATGAACTTCGTTTATAAGTAAAGGTAAGACCATAATAACCTTTTTTTTTAATTAAATGTGCTTTTCATGATGGTATCCTTACATCACACTCAAATTTATAAGCGCGGGCCTAAATTTACCGCATGCCTTTGGTAAACGCCAGAGTGAGAAGAGGTTTTAAAATAATTAGCGCCCCGGCAGCATTTCAAGGAAATAGTGTATATTAGTGAGAGTTGTGACAGTCTCCATGTGTCCATTGGAAGCCCACACTGTGCACTCCTCATCTCTGACGGGCCTCTTTGTCTTTATACGCTTCCATTGAGCGGGGACGACAATGGAAAGAAAGGGAGGGCAAAAGAGGAGCCCCACGCTACATTAGGCACCACATCCTCGCTGATAGAGATCTCTTCCTGCGTATCAACACTCTCATCGCCAGCTGATTGTTGGGAAACCGAAATAAAAAAAAAAGAAGGACAGGCTTGCTTTTGGACACAGTTTTGTTTTGTTTTTTTTGCCCAAATGCAGGATGTAGGTGTCTATATTAGCTATATCGGCCTACTATCAAAATGACTTTAAAAGTCTTATATAAGCGTTATGATGAAAACAACACATGATGTAAGTGGCTAATTAGCCTACTATCAAAATGACTTTAAAAGTCTTGTATAAGTCTTATAATGAAGACAACACATGATGTAAGTGTCTATATGTTAGTTATATTAGCCTACTATCAAAATGACTTTAAAAGTCTGATATAAAGTGTTATAATGAAGACAACACGTAATGTAAGTGTCTATATATTAGTTATATTAGCCTACTATCAAAATTACTTTAAAAGTGTTGTATAAGTGTTATAATGAAAACAACACATGACGTAAGTGTCTAGATTGGCTATATTAGCTTACTATCAAAATGACTTTAAAAATCTTATATAAGTGTTATAATGAAGACAACACATGATGTAAGTGTCTATATTAGCCTACTATCAAATTGACTTAAAAGTCTTATATACAGTAAGTGTTAAAACAAAGGCTACTCATGATCTAAGTGTCTATATATTAGTTATATTAGCCTACTATCAAAATGACTTTAAGTCGTATATAAGTGTTATAATGAAACAACACATGACGTAAGTGTCTAGATTGGCTATATTAGCTTAGTATCAAAATGACTTTAAGTCTTATATAAGTGTTATAATGAAAACAACACATGACGTGTCTATGTTAGCTATATTAGCCTACTATCAAAATGACTTTAAAAGTCTTATATACAGTAAGTGTTAAAACGAAGGCTACTCATGTTGTAAGTGTCTATATATTAGTTATATTAGCCTACTATCAAAATGACTTTAAGTCGTATATAAGTGTTATAATGAAAACAACACATGACGTAAGTGGTCTAGATTGGCTATATTAGCTTAGTATCAAAATGACTTTAAAAATCTTATATAAGTGTTATAATGAAAACAACACATGACGTAAGTGTCTATATTAGCTATATTAGCCTACTATCAAAATGACTTTAAAAGTCTTATATACAGTAAGTGTTAAAACGAAGGCTACTCATGATGTAAGTGTCTATATATTAGTTATATTAGCCTACTATCAAAATGATTTTAAGTCGTATATAAGTGTTATAATGAAAACAACACATGACGTAAGTGTCTAGATTGGCTATATTAGCTTACTATCAAAATGACTTTAAAACATCTTATATAAGTGTTATAATGAAGACAACACATGATGTAAGTGTCTATATTAGCCTACTATCAAATTGACTTTAAAAGTCTTATATACAGTAAGTTTTAAAACGAAGGCTACTCATGATGTAAATGTCTATATATTAGTTATATTAGCCTACTATCAAAATGACTTGAAGTTTTATATAAGTGTTATAATGAAAACAACACATGACGTAAGTGTCTAGATTGGCCTATATTAGCTTACTATCAAAATGACTTTAATATATAGACACTTACATCATGAGTAGCCTTCGTTTAACACTTATTGTATAAGACTTTTAAAGTAATTTTGATAGTAGGCTAATATAGCCAATATATTACGTCATGTGTTGTTTTCATTATAACACTTATATAAAACTTCAAGTCATTTTGATTGTAGGCTAATATAACTAATATATAGACACTTACATCATGAGTAGCCTTCGTTTTAACACTTAATATACATAAGACCTTTAAAGTAATTTTGATAGTAGGCTAATATAGCTAATATAGACACTTACATCATGTGTTGTCTTCATTATAACACTTATATAAGACTTTTAGTTATATAGCCTACTATCAAAATGACTTTAAGTCTTATATAAGTGTTATAATGAAGACAACACATGATGTAAG
>NC_084614.1:9601987-9616987 GCF_033978795.1 Nerophis ophidion
AAAATAGCTCAACAACATTGTTTTGAGGGCCAAATGACTTCTCCCTTCTTCACTACGGAAGATATTTAGTTATGTTTCATCTGTTTTGTCAGAGTTACAAAAGCTGTTTTTAAAAGGACCTTCTGCAAAAAAAAAAAAGTGAGTCATAGATCATCTCTATGGGGAAGTGCACTTTTTTGGAAATTTTGCCTATTGTTCACAATCATTGTGAGAGATTATAACACTTTTTTTTAGGGTTTTAAAAATGATTAAAAAAAACGCATGAAAATGTGGCTAACGTGTGGCCTTCAAAGTCCTTCCCTCAACGTTTCATATACAAACCCCAAAAGCAGTGAAGTTGTCACCTTGTGTAAAAGGTAAATAAAAAGAGAAAACAATGATCATTTTCAACTTCTTTTCAATTAAATAGACTACAAAGACAAGATATTTCATGTTCACACTGGTAAATTGTTATTTTGTGCAAATATTAGCTAATTTGGGATTAGGAAGCCTGCAACATGTTTCAAAAAAGATGGCACAAGTGGCAAAAAAGACAGAGCAAGTCGAGGAATGCTCATCAAACACTTATTTGGAACATCCTACAGGTGAACCAGCTAATTGGGAACAGGTGGGTGCCATGATTGGGTATCAAAGCAGCTTCCATGAAATGCTCAGTCGTTCACAAAAAAGGACGAGGCGAGGGTCACCACTTTGTGAACAAAAGCCTGAGCAAATTGTTTAAAAAGAACATTTCTCAACTAGCTATTGCAAGGAATTTAGGGATTTCACCATCTAAGGCAGGGGTGTCAAACTCATTTAGATCGGGGGCCAAATGGAGAAAAACCTGCACCCAAGTGGGCCGGACTGGTAAAAATCACGGCACGATAACTTTAAAATAAAGACAACTTCAGATTGTTTCTTTGTTTTAAAATCGAACAAGCAGATCCAGAAAATGTACAAATCATAATGTTGTTGAACTTTTTTTTACACTTACATGTTGAGGTATTCTATCCTTATTTGTCGTTATTTATACTTTCTGAATAAATTATGTGATAATGTTCACCAGTTAACTCATTGGTGTTAATTTTCAATAATATCAAAATCAAATTACAGGTTGTTATTTGTGTAGTTTGCTCATTTTCCTTGAAATGTGCACTGGTATATATATATTTTTTTACATATGTAGCATAATCTACAAAGATACAAAGAATTGTTTTTGCGACATCTAGTGGACACATTTAGAACAGCAGTTTCTTTCATTCAAAAATATATTCTAAAGTATACTTTGCAAACTCATCCCGCGGGCCGGATAAAAACTGTTTGCGGGCCATATGTTTGACACCCCTGATCTATGGTCTGTAATATCATCAAAAGGTTCAGAGAATCTGGAGAAATCACTGCACGTAACAATGAATGCCCGTAACCTGTAATCCCTCGCGTCAAAAAGCGACATCAGTGTGTAAAGGATATCCCCACATATGCTCAGGAACACTTCAGAAAAACCACTGTCAGTAACTACAGTTGGTCGCTACATCTGTAAATGCAAGTTAAAACCCTACTATGCGACGCGAAAGCCATTTATCAACAACACCCAGAAATTTCGCCGGCCTCACTGGGCCCGAGCTCATCTAAGATGGACTTATTCAAAGTGGGAAAGTGCAGGAACACTTCAGAAAAACCACTGTCAGCAACTACAGTTGGTCGCTACATCTGTAAATGCAAGTTAAAACCCTACTACGCGAAGCGAAAGCCATTTATCAACAACACCCAGAAATTTCGCCGGCCTCACTGGGCCCGAGCTCATCTAAGATGGACTTATTCAAAGTGGGAAAGTGCAGGAACACTTCAGAAAAACCACTGTCAGCAACTACAGTTGGTCGCTACATCTGTAAATGCAAGTTAAAACCCTACTATGCGAAGCGAAAGCCATTTATCAACAACACCCAGAAATTCCGCCGGCTTCACAGGGCCCGAGCTCATCTAAGATGGACTGATTCAAAGTGGGAAAGTGTTCTGTGGTTTCAAGTTTTTGATCATGACTCCTGGGGAATACACTTTCTGCAAGTTGTGGAGGAATAACATTTTTTTCGGTAAAATGGCCACTGCCCAGTTAGCTCATACACGTCGTTAAATCTCTGGTTTGATGAAGTAATGTGCTGAACATTCTTATTGGGGACCCTGGGGGAAAAACAGGTAATATGGTTCATGGGGACCAAATTTAAATAATTTTGGATAATTGACACAAACTTGTAACAAGACTACTGAGGACCATTTAAAAAAAAAAAGTTCAAATTAAATATGACATAATCCTCAGAATCATTTAAAATGGTTTCCCTTTAGGGGACCTGTTTTTTGTCCCCATACCGTCAGAGGTCCCCTATAGGTGACTGTGTAAACAGAACGATGTCCCCATTAAGTAAGCATTGCCAGAACACACACACACACACACAAATATAAACATAAACATACAATATATTAAATAGCCAACATTTTAAGAATTAATCAAACATATAATTCTACACACTGCGTCAATCAGAGTGCTAAAAGTGCCAAGCGTTAATCAATAATCAATATACCAGTGTGCAGCTTTATAAACATCACTAAACGCTTATTTTCTCTTTAAGAAATTTAGATTTTGTCAAAACGTGGACTTTGGGTTGTCAGGATTATTTGTTGACGAACCCCCGAGATGGAGGCAGGCATGGAGTAAGCAAACATGATTTTAATATAAATACTAAGACAAAACCAAACAAAAGGTTCAAACCAAAAGCGCGCACGTGGGCGGATAAAAAAACAAAAGTCCTTTAGCATAGAAGCTAACAAGAAACAAAATAACTTTAGCATGGAAGCTAGAGGATAACAAACAGAAAAACTGGAAATAACTATGGTTAACAAAAACAGCTAACCGCTACGACGACCAGGACAAGATGTAGCACGACAGGTAATAGCTGAAATAATGCCAGACACGACAGGTAGCAAAGACACAAGAATGAGGCAACGACAATACAAATGAGAATACAATGATCCAGCAACTGACACAAGACAAAGGAGGTACAAATAGGAGCCGGCTGATTGGCAACAGGTGTGGCCAGATGCCGATCAGCCGCAGCTGAAGGGGAACACGGCACTCGGGGAACAAGACAAGGAAGCTGACAAATTAAGAGCACTTGACAGGAACTAAAAGACTGGAAATACTAAACACAGGAAACAGACAAATGCAGAGGAAAAAACTAAAACATAAACAAACTGTCAGGGGCAAGCCTGACATGGGGTTTGTTTTTTTATCGATGCTTTTGATCAGAAGGAGCTGCGCATGGACTTCATTTATAAATAAAGGTAAGACCATAATAACGTTTTTTTTTTTATTAAATGTGCTTTTCATGATGGTATCCTTACATCACACTCAAATTTTTACTGCATGCCTGGGGACAGGTTGATTGGCAACACTAAATTGGCCCTAGTGTGTGAATGTGAGTGTGAATGTTGTCCGTCTGTCTGTGTTGGCCCTGCGATGAGGTGGCGACTTGTCCAGGGTGTACCCCGCCTCCCGCCCGATTTTAGCTGAGATAGGCGCCAGCGCCCCCCGCGACCCCGAAAGGGAATAAGCGGTAGAAAATGGATGGATTGATGGAGGGTAAGACCATTATAACGTTTTTTTTTATTAAATGTGCTTTTCATGATGGTATCCTTACATCACACTCAAATGTTTACTGCATGCCTGGGGATAGGTTGATTGGCAACACTAAATTGGCCCTAGTGTGTGAATGTGAGTGTGAATGTTGTCTGTCTATCTGTGTTGGCCCTGTGATGAGGTGGCGACTTGTCCAGGGTGTACCCCGCCTTCCGCCCGATTGTAGCTGAGATAGGCGACCCCGAAAGGGAATAAGCGGTAGAAATGGATGGATGGATGGGCCTTTGGTAAGTGCCGGAGTGAGAAGAGGTTTTAAAATAATTAGCGCATGCTTACTTTTACCGCATGCCTTTGGTAAGTGCCGGAGTGAGAAGAGGTTTGAAATTAATTAGCGCCCCGGCGGCAATTCCAGGAAATACGGTAGTTGCAGCGCTACTCGATACCGCAGGGGCACTCTTGCTGTTTTTAGGAAATTGCTGGAAAAGTGTTGTCTCCTGAGTTTGAAACTAACTGGTACGGTGCACGGACTTGGCCCCCGGGCCTCCAGTTAACGGCCCCCGTGTAAGATCTTTATAGCAAGAAATAAAGACGTTGTGCTTTCCCGGAAACACAACAAGACATTAATGGAGGATTTCCAGTTTCTAAGCTCCTGCTGCGCTTTAAGGAGACAAAAAAATAATAAAAAAACGTCTAATTCTCAGAGCAAATCGCATGCTGGAGAAAATGTGCCGGGGAGCTTTTGTTTGGGTCTAAAAATATGCAACGCGGTGAGCGGCGGCGTGAACGTAAACAAACACGACCGCCGGAATCTTGACTCAGTCAACTGACAAACTTGGACACCATAATTGCCGCCAATCTCTGAGGGTAAAAAGCGAGGTGGGAACCCCGGCGCTTTAATCACAGGCCTCGGACGTGTTTGGACTAGTATGGCGTGCCGCTATTAGTACAGTGTCAAAATTCTAACGGATCACAAACAGTACTACCGTATTTCCTTGAACAGCCGCCGGGCCGCTAATTAATTTAAAACCTCTCCTCACACCGGCGTTTACCAAAGGCATGCGGTAAATTTAAGCCTGCGCTTATAAATTTGAGTGTGATGTAAGGGTACCATCATGAAAAGCACATTTAATTAAAAAAAAACCTTATTATGGTCTTACCTTTACTTATAAATGAAGTCCATGCGCAGCTCCTTCTGATCAAACGCATCGATAACTTGTTTATAGAAGTCTTCCTTATCTTTCTTCAGTTTTAAAATTCTCTCTGTCTCGATGAAAATCTTCCTTTATTAGCTCCTGCTTCGATTGAAAGTCCAGTTTAGAAAACTGTTTTATTTTAGATATGTAATCCTCCATGTTAAAAGTGCAAGCGAGAGGAAAAAATAAACCATCTTGCTGCTTGTTGTCACTTCTTCTGCGGCCAAGTAGTCGCAAGAAGGATCAGTAGCGCCCTCTACCACCAGGAGGCGGGAGTCATTTAATGACTCATATTTGACACACGCAGCTACGGTATATTAATAAAACATAGCTGCTTACTGTTCATTTTAGCATATTTAATAGCTTGGACCTTAAATCCTACTGAATAGCTCTTAAACTTCTTTCCTTTATGCGATTTCAAATGATTCAAATCAGCCTCCTCCATTTTGGAAATGATTACAGGTGAAGTGTCACTCGTGACGTGACGAGTTTGACCCGGCGGAAATTCTAAGCATATGCTAATTATTTTGCGAAACGAGTTTGACCCGGCGGAAATTCTAGACATGCGCTAATAAAAATAATATTTTGCGAAACTAATTTGGTCCGGCGTTAATCCTGAGCTGGCGGAAATGCTAAGCATGCGCTAATTATTTTGCAAAACGAGTTTGACCCGGCAGTAATTCTAGGCAGGCACATACTATATAACCGGCGGCAATTCAAGGAATTTCGGTATACTCTGTTTGAAAAGTAATGTTGGGACTTTGCTGCTTTTACGAGCAGAGGAGCATGTTCGGCAGCGCGTACGCACTGATTACTTACATGCAGACACAAAGTAGACAGAAAAGGAAGAATGGACGCATTTTGGCTTAAAAGTAAAGATAAAGATGAAGTCATAACATTGAAACACCCTCAGGAAGAGCGGCTTTAAAGGGGAACATCACCAGACCTATGTAAGCGTCAATATATACCTTGATGTTGCAGAAAAAAGACCATGTATTTTTTTAACCGATTTCCGAACTCTAAATGGGTGAATTTTGGCGAATTAAACGCCTTTCTGTTTATCGCTCTTGTAGCGATGACGTCAGAACGTGACGTCACCGAGGTAACACACCCGCCATTTTCATTTTCACATTACAAACACCGGGTCTCAGCTCTGTTATTTTTTTGTTATTTCGACTATTTTTTGGAACCTTGGAGACATCATGCCTCGTCGGTGTGTTGTCGGAGGGTGTAACAACACTAACGGGGAGGGAGTCAAGTTGCACCACTGGCAAGAAATCTGCCGCCAGAGATGTATGGATAACCTGCAGATGCATTTGCAACGATTAAGTCAACGAAATCACAAAGGTGAATTTTGTTGATGTCGTTGACTTATGTGCTAATCAGACATATTTGGTCGCAGCATGACTGCCAGCTAATCGATGCTAACATGCTACGCTATTTGATGCTAACATGCTATTTACGCTAGCTGTATGTACATTTGAAACTAAATACCATATTTTTAATGCGAAACAAACACTTACCAATCGACGGATTTAAGTCGCTCCAGTGTCACAAGGTGCGAAAGTCCTGATCGTTTGGTCCGCACATTTTACCGGCGATGTAATTAGGCAGCCATGCTATGGGCCACTTCATTAGGTACACCCATGCTATGGCCGAATAGCGTCAATAGCTATTCGCTCAATAGCTTTAGTTTCTTCTTCAATTTCGCTTTCGCTATCTGCCTCCATAATCCGACCATCTGTTTCAATACATGCGTGATCTGTTGAATCGCTTAAACCGCTGAAATCCGAGTCTGAATCCGAGCTAATGTCGCTATATCTTGCTGTGGTAACCGCCATTGTTTGTTTACATTGGCAGCACTGTGTGACGTCACAGGGAAATGAACAGTCGCATCGCAAATAGCGAAAATCAAGGACTTTAAAGCTTTTTTTAGGGATATTCCGGGAGGTGTAAAATTTTGAAAAAAAACTTAGAAAAATAAAACAAGCCACTGGGAACTGATTTTTATTGTTTTTAACCCTTTTGAAATTGTGATAATGTTCCCCTTTAAGACATGGCTAGCTACGTCTAAATCACTAATCACTAATGGATGAAGTACTGGCTGTCCAGAGTCGAGACCCAGGATGGACCGCTCGTCGGAACCCAGGATGGACCGCTCGCCTGTATCGGTTGGGGACGTCTCTACGCTGCTGATCCGCTTGAGATGGTTTCCTGTGGACGGGACTCTCGCTGCTGTCTTGGATCCGCTTGAACTGAACTCTCGCGGCTGTGTTGGAGCCACTATGGATTGAACTTTCACAGTATCATGTTAGACCCGCTCGACATCCATTGCTTTCGGTCCCCTAGAGGGAGGGGGGGTTGCCCACATCTGAGGTCCTCTCCAAGGTTTCTCATAGTCAGCATTTTCACTGGCGTCCCACTGGATGTGAATTCTCCCTGCCCACTGGGTGTGAGTTTTCCTTGCCCTTTTGTGGGTTCTTCCGAGGATGTTGTAGTCGTAATGATTTGTGCAGTCCTTTGAGACATTTGTGATTTGGGGCTATATAAATAAACATTGATTGATTGATTGATTGATAATCCTCGCGACAAATAAAGTGAGTTTCTTACAAGTATCACTGGAGGATGAGGAATGGCTAAACATGCTTCACTACACACTATAAGAGGATACCGGCGTCACAATGTAAACAAACGCCATGGGTGGATCTACACCTGACATCCACTGTAATGATACCAAGTACAAGAGCGTATCTAGTAGTGTTGGGGTTTTTATAGTAAAACTGAAATATGCAGTATTTAGATAGATAGATAGTACTTTATTGATTCCTTCAGGAGAGTTCCTTTATTTGGGGGGCATGGCGTAGTGGGTAGAGCGGCCGTGCCAGAAACCTGAGGGTTGCAGGTTCGCTTCCCACCTATTGACATCCAATTCGCTGCCGTTGTGTCCTTGGGCAGGACACTTCACCCTTTGCCCCCGGTGCCGCTCACACTGGTGAATGAATGATTGGTAGTAGTCGGAGGGGTCGTAGGCACAAACTGGCAGCCACGCTTCCGTCAGTCTACCCCAGGGCAGCTGTGGCTACAAATGTAGCTTACCACCAGCAGGTGTGAATGAATGATGGGTTCCCACTTCCCTGTGAGCACTTTGAGTATCTAACAATAGAAAAGCGCGATATAAATCTAATCCATTATTATTATTTTGCAGTTAAAGCCCTCAAAGATCAATAATGCAGGACACCATTGATTTTAACTATTTAATATTTTCGAGTAATCACAGTGAAAAGTTGAATAAAATCCTACTAAATATATTTGAGATCCGGAAGGTTCCCCACTCATAAAGTGATGCATTTTTATTATTTTTATTTTATTTTACTTTTAACACTTAAATTTCAAGATCAACTTGATTTGAAGTTTGAACTATTATTTTGTTTGTTTTATGCTCTTTTGTCAAAACTTTGATGTTTTTATACGGCAACCACACAACATATGCAATATTTTTTTCCACATAAAACATTTTAAAGTGATCATTTTTAAGTAATAATTCATTATAACAAAGATTTTTTTGTCCTTTTTTTTTGAGCAATGGAAATTAAAAAAGAAAATAAAGACAAAAGGAACAACAAAAAAAAACTGCCTGCATGGCAGCTTTGTGTCAACATTGCCACTTTTTCTCATTAGATTTCACCTTATTCCACTTTTTTCAAATGTTTTTATTTTTATTTTTGCAATACTATGGAATTTTGAAATTTTTGCAGAATGTGTGGCGGGCCGGTAAACGATTAGCTGCGGGCCGCAAATGGCCCCCGGGCCGCACTTTGGACACCCCTGATGTAGTCGATACTACTGTGATTACATAAATATTTTGGTACCAGTACCAAAATATTGGTAAGGAGACAACCCTAGTTTGGAGGTTTAGATGAAAGTTGTGAAGCTTGAAGACCAGCAGCCTCTTTCCCCTCCAGACTTGCACTAATTGGCCCGGGGCAGGTAGGACACGCTAGAACATTCTCCGCCGCCTTTCTCTCCAATTACATCACAGCTGGCGCCCGCCATTGGTATGGAGATATGCGGCGATGGGAGAGAAAGTCCAGCGCGTTAGCTACTTCCGAGCCTGGGGCGGCGCTTCGTAAAAGGCCAAATCACAGCTGTAAATCAGACCCAGTGAAAAGTTGTCATGTGGTTCTGGGGGGGTGGAGGGGGGGGGGGGGGGGGGGGGTGGAGGGGGGGGGTGGGTTGGGAGGCGAGACAGGAAGTTCAAAAGAGGAAATGGAAAGAATCAATAGAAGTGGAAAACATGCTTGAATAGAGCAGAGCTGGGTGTGTTCATGTGTCTATCCTGTGTGTGTGTGTGTGTGTGTGTGTGTGTGTGTGTGTGTGCGTGTATTTCTACCCTTCTTGAGACATGAAGAAGGAAAAGTATCTCCCATATGAGGAGGTGATGACATAAATCATAGTCCCAATAACATTGCATCAAATAGAGAATGTCTCATTTGCATGCACCCTTGCTGGTGACATCTATCAAAATGAGGGTGGTCCCAAAAAGGAGGGTTTTTTTTTTTTCAAATTGACCATGTGTCGTTTTTAAAAGTGCTCCCTCTCTGGTCAGAATCAGAATCAGAGTCAGTAGTACTTTATTAATCCCTGAGGGGAAATTGAGATTTTCAATTAAAAAAAAATATTCAGTCAAAGGGGGTCCAGACTGAGGCCAAGGGGGAAAAAAAACATAGCCATAGTACACACAAACATGTTATATAGAATCAACAAAACTTGCAACAGAGGTGAGGGAGTGGGAGCTAAATGGCCGGGTGCAGCTGCTTAAGCGCTACTCAGCCGTCCACTGCCCCTAAGGGCGATAACAAGTGAGTGTAAGAAATTGAAATGCACCCCTTTGACCAAAATTCATCTTAAAAAAAAAAATATATATATATATATATATATATATATATATATTCATCCATCCATCATCTTCCGCTTATCCGAGGTCGGGTCGCGGGGGCAGCTGCCTAAGCAGGGAAGCCCAGACTTCCCTCTCCCCAGCCACTTCCTCCAGGTCTTCCCGGGGAATCCCAAGGCGTTCCCAGGCCAGCCGGGAGACATAGTCTTCCCAACGTGTCCTGGGTCTCCCCCGTGGCCTCCTACCGGTTGGACGTGCCCTAAACACCTCCCAAGGGAGGCGTTCGGGTGGCATCCTGACCAGATGCCCGAGCCACCTCATCTGGGTCCTCTCGATGATGAGGAGGAACGGATTTACTTTAAGCTCCTCCCCTGGATGGCAGACCCTATCTCTAAGGGAAAGCCCCGCCACCCGGCGGAGGAAACTAATTTCGGCCGCTTGTACCCATAATCTTATCCTTTCGGTCATGACCCAAAGCTCATGACCATAGGTGAGGATGGGAATGTAGATCGACCGATAAATTGAGAGCTTTGCCTTCCGGCTCAGCTCCTTCTTCACCACAACGGATCGATACAACGTCCGCATTACACAAGACGCCGCACCGATCCTCACTCGTGAACAAGACTCCTAGGTACTTGAACTCCTCCCCTTGGAGCAGGGTCTCCTACCAACCCGGAGATGGCACTCCACCCTTTTCCGGGCAAGAACCAGGGACTCAGACTTGGGGGTGCTGATTCTCATATTATATATATATATATATATGTATATATATATATATATATATATATATATATATATATATATATATATATATATATATATATATATATATATATATATATAAAGTATATACTGTATATACTGACATAATTAATGAAGATTAAAAAACAATTACAAACAAACAAAAATAAAAACAAACAAAAAAAATAACTAAAAGCTGTCTTTTTTTCCACAATGTGTTTACTTTTTTCTCATAAAATTGGAGCCAATTTCTCATATTCATTTCTGTATTATTGCAATATTTTCTCGTAAAATGATTACTTTTTTATGTAAAATTATTACTTTTTAATGCAAAATGATGACGTTTGTTATATAAAATTCTTACTTTTATCATCATTTTTACATGTACATTTCCGATTATTCTAATATTGCCAAAATGTTTAAGTTTGCTGATAAAATTGTGACTTTTGTCGAGTAAAATTACGACTTTTGTCATAATTTTTCCGAGTAAAATTCCCATGATTATCCTAATACTGCCAAATTGTTTAAATTTCTTATAAAATTGTGATTTTTGTCGAGTAAAATGACGACTTTTGTCATCATTTTTCCAAGTAAAATTCTCATGATTATCCTAATACTGCCAAAATGTTTAAATTTCTTATAAAATTGTGATTTTTGTCAAGTAAAATTACAACTTTTGTCATCATTTTTCCAAGTAAAATTCCCATGATTATCCTAAAACTGCCAAAATGTTTAAATTTCTTATAAAATTGTGATTTTTGTCGAGTAAAATAACGACTCTTTTCATAAAACTGCCAACATTTTAAGTTTTCCTGTAAACATGCGACTGTCATTGAGTCAAATTCCCACTTTTATCATAACATTGCACAAATGTTCAGCTTTTCTTGTCAAATTTTAACTCGTCTTGAGTAACATTACAACTTTTATTATAATACCGGCAAAATTCTGCGTTTTTCTTGTAAAATTGTGACCTTTTTCTCATGGAATTCCAACTTACTTTTCACAACAAGCTTTTTTCATATTTGCATAGAATGTATATATTATTCATGTTTTAATACAAATATTTATATATTTAGAAAGGGTGGTGGTCCTTAAGAGGTAGGCATTTTTCAGAGGTCTCAAGAAGGTAACAAACACAAGAAACTGTGTGTGTGTTGCCATCTTTACACAGCGGTGGGAGTGAGGCTGATAAGAATATCAACATGGCGAGGGGAGGAGAGGTAAGAACATCAGACGAGATGACGAACAGCAGCTTTTCTCATTTCCTCCCTGATAGACATCTAATGACACACAACAACAAGCTGTGGTTCTCCCCGCCTTCCTCCTTTACTCACCGTCACCACCTTCAGAGGTCTGCTTTCAAGGCAGTCATGGAAAATGGCGGTCGGTTCGTTTGCGGTTTTATCGTTTTGTGTCCAACGTCGGGCGGTGGCGATAAACGGCGTTCACGAGAACCGCAGCGAAAGTCCCGACTGCCGTTTGAAAAAGAGTCTTTCCCCTTGAAGCAGGGGTCTCAAACTCATTTTGGATCAGTGGTGTCGAACTCAAATACAGAGTGGGCCAAAATTTTAAACTGAACAAAGACAAGGTTGAAAAAATTAACATTTTAATAGGGACCCAAACAAGTTTTGCATTGAATATTGAACAAGCAAGGCTTATATAACTTTATAGTGACATGCAAAATCCAGTTTCAAATAATAATAATAATAAAAAAATATCAATAATTATTGCTCAGTTTGCTACACTGATTTGCTTTAACACTGAATATGGAACAAGCAATGCTTATATAACTTAATAGTGCAAAATCCACTTTCAAAAAACAAACGAAAAAACATCAATGGTATATTTAAAAAAAAATTAATAAAAAATGGAATGCCTCTTTTCTATCTGAGGTAAATATCGACACTAACTTTTTCCACAGGCTAATAAATTTGAAAATAAATGGTGGAGGAGGGGGTTTGTTGGTAGTGGGGGGGTTTATATTGTAGCATCCCGGTAGAGTTATTGCAGCAAGGGGTTCTGGGTATATGTTCTGTTGTGTTTATGTTGTGTTACGGTGCGGATGTTCTCTCGAAATGTGTTTGTCATTCTTGTTTGGTGTGAGTTCACAGTGTGGAGCATATTTGTAACAGTGTTAAAGTTGTTTATACGGCCACCCTCAGTGTGACCTGTATGGCTGTTGACCAAGTATGCGTTGCATTCACTTACCTCTGTGTAGAAGCCGCATATATTATGTGACGCTGTTTGTATGGAGGAAAAGCGGACGTGACGACAGGTTGTAGAGGGCGCTAAAGGCTGTGCCTTTAAGGCACGCCCCCAATATTGCTGTCTGGGTGGAAATCGGGAGAATGTTTTTCGGGAGGGACACTGAAATTCGAGAGTCTCCCGGAAAATCGGGAGGGTTGGCAAGTATGAGTATTAGCGGTGAGTGCGGTGTTACCGGCGGGCAAGCTGTAATGTTAATTTGATATTGCCTCAAGGGCCAAATTAAATGACACGGCGGGCCAAATTTGGCCCGGGGGCCAGAGTTTGACACCCATGTTTTAAATGGAGAAAAATCTACTCTCAAATGGGCCAGACTGGTGAAATCACGGCACGATAACTTCAAAATAAAGACAACTTCGGCTTGTTTTCTTTGTTTAAAAATAGAACAAGCACAAATGTACAAATCCTAATATTGTTGGGTTTTTACACTCAAATGTTGTGGATAATCATTTATATTTCATAAATAAATGATGTGATAATATTCATCAGTCAACTCATTGGTGTTCATTTTCAATTTATCAAGATAAAAAAAAAATGGTAACAAAATCAAATTATAGAACAGGGGTCGGGAACCTTTTCGGCTGAGAGAGCCATGAAAGCCAAATATTTCAAAATGTATTTCCGTGAGAGCCATATAATATTTTTTAAAACTGAATACAACTAATTTTGTGCATTTTTAAGTAAGACCAACATTTTTAGAGTATAATAAGTCTCCTATTCTTTTTAATAACACTGTTATTCTGAAGCTAACCAATAATAAATCAAATGTCATATCTGTTGATCATGTTTTTGTTTTGCCATGTGCTGTTTGTCCTTTGGACTCTTTAAGTTCCTGTTTTTTTCCACTCCCTTGTCTGGTTTCCTTGGTTACTCATTTTGTCCACCTGTCTCTGGTGGACAAAACGCCTCCTCACCTGCTTCCCGAGCACTAATCAGAGGCAGTATTTAAGCTCGTCTTTGCCAGTCAGTCTCCCTGTGCTGACTTGTTTCATGCCTTGCCAGAGTTTCGTGCTTCATGCCATGCCAAGTAAGTTTTGTTTGATTTACGTTCTTAGTCTGTTTATGCGTTAGCTTTGTTCTTTAGCCCAAGTTGTGCCTCCCCTGTGAGCGATTTTTGTTTGTATATTTTTTTAGTTAAAATTAAATCATGTTTTTACATAAATGCCATGTCCCGAGTAGTCCGTCTGTCTTCCTGGGAGAACGACCCCCAATCGTGACATAAAATACTTCTTACCATTAATGCAACTTCTTGAACAGGTGCGGTAGAAAACGGATGGATGGATATAAATGCATGAGAATTTTTATGTTTTGCACGTTATTTTTAGCACTGTGATTACCAGCGAAATTATTCATAACTATTGCATTAAGCAATGTCAGCTAAGATTTATCTGAGAGCCAGATGCAGTCATCAAAAGAGCCACATCTGGCTCTAGAGCCATAGGTTCCCTACCCTTGTTATAGAATGTTATGTAGTTTAAATGGTAAATGGATTATACTTGTATCGCGCTTTTCTACCTTCAAGGTACTCAAAGCGCTTTCACACTATTTCCACATTCCCACACACATTCACACACTGCTGCCTTGCAAGGCCCTAACCACGACCCCTCAGGAGCAAGGCTGAAGTGTCTTGCTCAAGGACACAACGGACGTGACTACGTTGGTAGAAGGTGGGGATCGAACCAGGAACCCTCAGGTTGCTGGAACGGCCACTCTCCCAACTGCATCACGCCGTCCCCAGTTTGCTCATTTCCCTCGACTGATGTACGGACATCACTTGGTTTATTTTGTACATATCTTCAAACATGACTTCTGTTTTGTCTGATCAACCGTTTTACTACCCTGTTACAGACACCGTTTGGAAACAATTAGGGTATGTAAATAAACATTCACAGAATATTTACCGTATTTCCTTAATTAATTTAAAACCTCTTCTCACTCCTGCACTTACCAAAGGCATGCAGTAAATTTAGGCCTCCGCTTATAAATTTGAGTGTGATGTAAGGATACCATCATGAAAAGCACATTTAATTTAAAAAAACGTTATTATGGTCTTACCTTGACTTATAAATGAAGTCCATGCGCAGCTCCTTCTGATCAAAAGCATTGATTACTTGTTTATAGAAGTCTTCCTTATCTTTCTTCAGTTTTAAAAGTCTCTCTGTCTCGATGGAGATCTTCCTTTATTAGCTCCTGCTTCGATTGAAAGTCCAGTTTAGAAAACTGTTTTATTTGAGATATGTAATCCCCCATGTTAAAAGTCCAAGCGAGAGGAAAAAATAAATGATCGCTGCTCACTC
>NC_084614.1:9621987-9661987 GCF_033978795.1 Nerophis ophidion
TGGGTTTGGGGTTGCGTTTGCTGCAGTATTATTGTTTTGATGGTTTTACACAGTACTTGGTACCATAATTTTATTTTTCCTGTATGCTGCTTTATTTCCAAAACTTGGAATACTGTATCCTTTATTTTATTTAAGTGACACTATTATTGTTCTGTTTTGATGGTGGGTTTTATACTTGAGTACTTGGTACCATCATTTTATTTTTAAAAACTTTATGTATTTTCAGTATTGGTATTCTATTTGACAATTGTTGCACTACTGCCATGTTGATCTCTTGTCTTTTGATAGTCTTGTTTTTTTGTTTGTATGTTTACAATAGCTTTTACATTTAAAGTTTTTTATACAAAAACAAAATACTGGACAGTAACCATTGTAACCAAATAATGGCCTGCTGGTGCAGGCTGGTGCACAAATAAATAAAAGCCTTGTGCAAATAACCGCCTGCTTCTTTTAAACGCCCGTCTCCAAAAATGATTTTGTGAAATAAACGCCCGGGATACTATTTGGTAATATACGGTATTTAGATATATATCTTTTTTTTTTTTTTAATCTTTTTTACTATTTATACGTATGCACCTTAGGGGATGTGCTCTGATTTCGTTATTCTTTGAACCTATTCACTGCACAAAATGACAACAATACTCTATTTTATTCTATTCATTCACCCATTCATGCTCACTCATTCATTGGGACTTTAACAACCTTCCCGCCCGCTAAAGAGCGTGAGTTAACCTTTAATCAACTTTTGCAGAAGTAAAAAAAAACACAAAAATAAACCAGGCCATGTTGTTGATAAACGCACACCGTGTGACGTCATCTTGCAGGTTCTGCCCAACAACAGGCAAAGTTGCAACAAAAGTGCGCGTGGGGTCTGAGAAAGTGGCTCCAAAAGTGGAGAAAACTTGAAAAAAAATATTTTTTAAAAGCAGGGAAGTGAAAGTGGACTCACCTGAGTCACCAGCGGGATCAGAGTCTGCTCCACCGAGCGGGTTTTTATTTCCAGGCCGGAGTCCAAGTTGCCGTGGCCGCACGGAGGTGAAGCCATGCCCGCCGAGCAGCGCCTTCCCGGGCCGGCCTCAGTCCACGCGTGACGCCCCCGGAGCTGGCGGTGGAAGGTGGAAGGTGGAGGGGAGGAGCCGCTAGTGATCCACGCCGAGGCTCCGCGTCGCTCTTTGCCGCGCGGAGTTTGATGGCGACCGACTGGTCCTTCTTGTCCTTCTTCTTCTTATTTCTTCTTCTTCTTCCTCCACGCAGCGGCGGCGTGGAAGTTGACTGGAGCTCGGCGAGGCACAGACTGAGAGTGTGCGCGTGCGCGTGCCGGCTCCCTGGGCAAGCGCATGCACGCGGCGAGTGCACGCGGCGAGTGCACGCCATGTTGGTGCACCATCGCCACGATGTTGTCACCATCGTGGGGACTTTTTTTTGTCACAACTGGCGGAAAAAGTTGCCGACTTTTTTTTTTTTTTCAAATTGCTTTTTACTCCCATTAATGCCAATTTGATGCTGGTTTGTGAGTAAAAAAAAAAAAAAAGTAATAAAACTAAAAATGTTAGTGTAAAAATATTAATAAACCATCAAAAAATGTTTAATGGATATACAAGTGTAAAACAAAAATAAAACTTTTAACTGACATATGAATGTAAGAAAACAAAAGTGTAAAAAAAAACATTTCAAACTGACGTGTAAGTGTAAACAAATTAATACAATATTTAAACAGACATATAAGTGTAAAAAAAAATAGAAAACTATTTTAATTAACAAATACAAATTTAAAAAAACATATGCCGACTTTTTTTTCTCATATTGCTTTCTACTCCCATTAATGCCAGTTTATGAGTAAAAAAAAGGAATAAAACTACATAAATGATTTTAAAAAAGTGCTAAACCAGAAAAAAATATTTCAAACTGCCATAAGTGTAAAACAAAAATAAAACTTTTAACTGACATATGAATGTAAAAAAAAAAAACAGAAGTGTAAAAAAAACATTTCAAACTGGCTTGTAAGTGTAAACAAATTGATAAAATATTCAAACGGACATATAAGTGTCAAAAAATATATATATATATTAAAATATTGAAAAAACCTATGCCGACTTTTTTTCCCCATATTACTTTTTACTCCCATTAATGCCAATTTAATGCTGGTTTATGAGTAGAAAAAAAAAGTAATAAAACAAGATAAATTATTTAAAAAAAAGTACTAAACCAGAAAAAATATTTCAAACTGCCATAAGTGTAAAACAAAAATAAAACTTTTAACTGACATATGAATGTAAAAAAAACAGAAGTGTAAAAAAAATATTTCAAACTGGCTTGTAAGTGTAAACAAATTCATAAAATATTCAAACGGACATATAAGTGTCAAAAAAAATATATATATATTAAAATATTGAAAAAACCCATGCCGACTTTTTTTCCCCATATTGCTTTTTACTCCCATTAATGCCAATTTAATGCTGGTTTATGAGTAGGAAAAAAAGTAATAAAACAAGATAAATAATTTACAAAAAAAGTACTAAACCAGAAAAAATATTTCAAACTGCCATAAGTGTAAAACAAAAATAAAACTTTTAACTGACATATGAATGTAAAAAAACCAGAAGTGTAAAAAAACATTTCAAACTGGCATGTAAGTGTAAACAAATTGATAAAATATTCAAACGGACATATAAGTGTCAAAAAATATATATATATATTAAAATATTGAAAAAACCTATGCTGACTTTTTTTCCCCATATTGCTTTTTACTCCCATTAATGCCAATTTAATGCTGGTTTATGAGTAGGAAGAAAAAAAAGTAATAAAACAAGATAAATAATTTTTTTAAAAAGTACTAAACCAGAAAAAATATTTCAAACTGCCATAAGTGTAAAACAAAAATAAAACTTTTAAATGACATATGAATGTAAAAAAAAAACAGAAGTGTAAAAAAAACATTACAAACTGGCTTGTAAGTGTAAACAAATTGATAAAATATTTAAACGGACATATAAGTGTCAAAAAAAAATATATATATATGTATATATATATTAAAATATTGAAAAAACCTATGCCGACTTTTTTTTCCCATATTGCTTTTTACTCCCATTAATGCCAGTTTAATGCTGGTTTATGAGTAGGGAAAAAAAGTAATAAAACAAGATAAATAATTTTTAAAAAAAGTACTAAACCAAAAAAAACATTTCAGACTGGCCTGTAAGTGTAAACAAATTAATACAATATTTGAACAGACATATAAGTGTAAAAAAAATAGAAAACTATTTTAATTAACAAATACAAATTTAAAAAAACATATGCCGACTTTTTTTCTTCATATTGCTTTTTACTCCCATTAATGCAAATTTGATGCTGGTTTATGAGTAAACAAAAAAAGAAAGTAGTAAAACTACATAAATTATTTTTAAAAAGTACTAAACCAGAAAAAAGTATTTCAAACTGCCATGAAATAAAACTTTTAACTGACATATAAATGTAAAAAAAAAAACAGAAGTGAAAAAAAACATTTCAAACTGGCTTGTAAGTGTAAACATATTGATAAAATATTTAAACGGACATATATGTGTCAAAAAAAATATATATATATTAAAATATTGAAAAAACCTATGCCGACTTTTTTTCCCCATATTGCTTTTTACTCCCATTAATGCCAATTTAATGCTGGTTTATGAGTAGGAAAAAAAATAAATAAAATAAGATAAATAATTTTAAAAAAAAGTACTAAACCAGAAAAAATATTTCAAACTGCCATAAGTGTAAAACAAAAATAAAACTTTTAACTGACATATGAATGTAAAAAAAACAGAATTGTAAAAAAACATTTCAAACTGGCATGTAAGTGTAAACAAATTGATAAAATATTTAAACGGACATATAAGTGTAAAAAAAATATGTATATATATATATATATATATATATATATATATATATATATTAAAATATTGAAAAAACTTATGCCGACTTTTTTTCCCCACATTGCTTTTTACTCCCATTAATGCCAATTTGATGCTGGTTTATGAGTAAAAAAAAATAAAAATAAAAAATTAATAAAACAAGATACTTTTTTTTTTAAGTACTAAACCAGAAAAAATATTTAAAACTGGCATGTAAGTGTAAAACAAAAATAAAACTCTTAACTGACATATGAATGTAAAAAAACAAAAGTGTAAAAAAAACATTTCAAACAGGCATGTAAGAGTAAACAAATTATTAAAATATTTAAACGGACATATAAGTGTAAAAAAAACCTATTTTAATTAACAAATACATATTTAAAAAAAAAAAGCCAAATTTTTTTTCCCATGTTGCTTTTTACTCCCATTAATGCCAATTTGATGCTGGTTTACGAGTAGAAAAAAATAATGTAATAAAACAAGATAAATAATTTAAAAAAAAAGGACTAAACCAGAAAAAATATTTCAAACTGCCATAAGTGTAAAACAAAAATAAAACTTTTAACTGACATATGAATGTAAAAAAACAGAAGTGTAAAAAAACCATTTCAAACTGGCATGTAAGTGTAAACAAATTGATAAAATATTTAAACGGACATATAAGTGTAAAAAATATACATATATATTAAAATATTGAAAAAACTTATGCCGACTTTTTTTTCCCCCATTTTGCTTTTTACTCCCATTAATGCCAATTTGATGCTGGTTTATGAGTAAAAAAAAAAAATAAATAAATAAAAAATAAAACAAGATACATTTTTTTTTAAAAGAACTAAACCAGAAAAAATATTTAAAACTGGGATATAAGTGTAAAACAAAAATAAAACTCTTAACTGACATATGAATGTAAAAAAACAAAAGTGTAAAAAAAACATTTCAAACAGGCATGTAAGAGTAAACAAATTATTAAAATATTTAAACGGACATATAAGTGTAAAAAAAATCTATCTTAATTAACATATACATATTTAAAAAAACATATGCCGACTTTTTTTATATATTTATATTGCTTTTTACTCCCATCCATCCATTTTCTACCGCTTATTCCCTTTTGGGGTCGCGGGGGGCGCTGGCGCCTATCTCAGCTACAATCGGGCGGAAGGCGGGGTACACCCTGGACAAGTCGCCACCTCATCGCAGGGCCAACACAGATAGACAGACAACATTCACACTCACATTCACACACTAGGACCATTTAGTGTTGCCAATCAACCTATCCCCAGGTGCATGTCTTTGGAAGTGGGAGGAAGCCGGAGTACCCGGAGGAAACCCACGCATTCACGGGGAGAACATGCAAACTCCACACAGAAAGATCCCGAGCCTGGATTTGAACCCAGGACTGCAGGACCTTCGTATTGTGAGGCAGACGCACTAACCCCTCTGCCACCGTGAAGCCGCTTTTTACTCCCATTAATGTCAATTTGATGCTGGTTTATGAGTAAAAAAAAAAATAAGGTAATAAAACAAAGAAAAAATATTTTTATTCAACACATGAAAGTAAAAAAGTTGTAAAACCAGGAACAAGCTTTAAACTGACATATAACTGTATGAAAAGTAATAAAACCAGAAAAAAATATATAAACAGACAAAAGTGTAAAAATATAATTAAACCAGACAAAAATTAAACTGACATAAGTGAAAAAACAGCAATAAAAACAGAAAAAAAGTATTTAAACACACATATAAGTGTAACAACATTTTTAAAACCTGGAAAAAAATAAACTGACATAAGTGGAAAAACAGTAATAAAATCCGACACATAAGGCCACGAGACCTCTTGTGGGTTTTCATGAAATGTTAGCAAAGGACTTGGCTCGCTTCAGGTCGCCATAAGAGGTCTTGGCGTGTTGCGTCATCACCGTTGTCGGCCTGGAGTCTCACCACTGATGTGAAAACCCACAGCTATGCTTCACCTCAACGCTGCTTGTTTACATGTTTACATATCACACACACACACGCACAAACACACACACACACACACAGAAACACACACAAGGCGTTCGGCTGTTTTTTGTGCCACTTTGATAATGAGATAACAATCTGCATGCTTCTCCTTAATCGGACCCGGGGCTCTCTTTGGAGCGTCACCGTGATAACGAGCCCATTGTGACCCCCCCCGCCCCCCACCCCCCAAAGGCCATTCCACTCTGCTGCCGCTTGATAAGTCGTAGGCGGACGGAGATAAGACGAGGAGATGGTGGTTAGCTTGCAAATAGTTGGCTTGTCCCAAAAAACAAAAAAAAAAAATACTAAAACTTTTAGGACAACTTGCCTCCTGCAATGTGTGTGTGTGTGTGCATGTGTGTGTGTGTGTGTGTGTTCTTGTATTCCTACCCTTCTTGAGACATCAAGAAGTAAAAGTAGCTTCCATATGAGGAGGTGTGAACAAGTCAGGACATAAATCATGGTCAGAAGTACTTCATTAATACCCGAGGGGAAATTGAGATTTTTCATTAAAAAAAAATATTCAGACTGAGGCCAAGAGAAAAAAAATCATACACAAACATGTTACATAGAATCAACCAAACTTGCAACAAGGGGGGAGTGGGAGCTATGGGGGCCGACTGCAGCTGTTTAAGTGCTACTCAGCCGTCTATTGCCCCTAAGGGCGATAACAGGTGTGTGTAAGAAATTGAAATGTGGCCCATTTGGCCAAAATTCATTTAAAAAATAAAAAATAAATAATTATTGTATCTAAAAACATACTGTAATAACTTGAAGTAAATAACGAAGATTAAAAAACAATTACAAAAAAAAACAAAAAAACTTTTTTTTCACAATGTGTTGACTTTCTTACGAAATTGGAAACAATTTCTCATTTTCTTTCTATTTCTGTAATTTTGGGACATTTTCTCATTAAATTATTACTTTATGTAAAATGATTACTTTTTAAAGCAAAATTGTGACCTTTGTCATATAAAATTTTTACTTTTATCACAATATTGCCAATTTTTGTTGTTGTTTGGACTCCAAGGAGGGGATCCAGACTGAGGCCAAGGGGAAAAAAACATAGTCATAGCACACACAAACATGTTACATAGAATCAACCAAACTTGCAACAGAGGGGGAGAGTGGGAGCTATGGGGGCCGGATGCAGCTGTTTAAGTGCTACTCAGCTGTCTATTGCCCCTAAGGGCGTTAACAGGTGTGTGTAAGAAATTGAAATGTGGCCCATTTGGCCAAAATTCATTAAAAAAAAAATATATATATATATATATATATATATATATATATATATATATATATATATATATATATATATATATATATATATATATATATGTATATATATTTTATCTAGAAGCATACTGTAATAACTTGAAGTAAATAACAAAAATTAAAAAACAATTAAAAAAAAAAAAAAACTTTTTTTCACAATGTGTTGACTTTCTTATGAAATTGGAAACAATTTCTCATTTTCTTTCTATTTCTGTAATTTTGCGACATTTTCTCATTAAATTATTACTTTATGTAAAATGATTACTTTTTAAAGCAAAATAGTGACCTATGTCATATAAATGTTTTACTTTTATCACAATATCGCCAATTTTTGTTGTTGTCTGGACTCCAAGGAGGGGATCCAGACTGAGGCCAAGGAAAAAAAAACATAGTCATAGCACACACAAACATGTTACATAGAATCAACAAAACTTGCAACAGAGGGGGGGAGTGGGAGCTATGGGGGCCGGCTGCAGCTGTTTAAGTGCTACTCAGCCGTCCATTGCCCCTAAGGGCGATAACAAGTGTGTGTAAGAAATTGAAATGCGGCCCATGTGGCCAAAATTCATTAAAAAAATATATATATATTATTGTATCTAGAAACATACTGTAATAACCTGAAGTAAATAACGAAGATTAAAAAAACAATTACAAACAAACAAAAATAAAACATTTTTTTCACAATGTGTTGACTTTCTTATAAAATTGGAAACAATTTCTCATATTCTTTTTATTTCTGTATTTTTGCGACATTTTCTCATAAAATTATTACTTTAAGCAAGAGTATTACTTTTTAATGCAAAATGGTGACCTTGGTCATATAAAATTCTTACTTTTATTACAATATTGCCAAATTGTGTTGTTGTTTGGAGTCCAGGGAGGGGATCCAGACTGAGGCCAAGGGAAAAAAAACATAGTCATAGCACACACAAACATGTTACATAGAATCAACAAAACTTGCAACAGAAGGGGGGGGAGTGGGAGCTATGGGGCTGGCTGCAGCTGTGTAAGCACTACTCAGCCGTTCTTTGCCACTAAAGGCGACAACAAGTGTGTGTAAGAAATTGAAATGAGCCCCCTTTGGCCATTAATAAAAAACATAAAATAAAAATGTATACAGAGACATACTTTGATAACTTGAAGTAAATAATGAAGATAATAAACAAAACATTTAGAAAAATTATAAAAAGCTTACCTTTTTTAATATGTATATATTATTATGTTGTATATACAAATATTTATATATCTAGAAAGGGTGGTCTTAAAGAGGTAGGCATTTTTCTCAAGGTCTCAAGAAGGTGAGAAATACAAGAGAGAGAGAGTGTGTGTGTGTGTGTGTGTGTGTGTGTGTGTGTGTGTGTGTGTGTGTGTGTGTGTGTGTGTGTGTGTGTGTGTGTGTGTGTGTCTGTGTGTGTGTGTGTACAGTACAAGGGCACCATTGTTGCAGCAACAGGAGACTCGCACGCCCCCAGTACAAAAAGCCACCAAGGCTGACTCGTTAACAAACATGGATTGTTTTCGCTGGTTTAATTACATTTTGGCCAGCAGTAGTTTCTGCAATAGGCAGCGGGCGCTCTGACAATAACCACTTAAACGTTCATACCCTGTGTAGGTGTGAAACAAAGTGATTGAATTGGAATGAACTACTTACACTGACATATGACGTACTTGTTAAAAAACTGACCTAAATGGAAAAAACATTGAAAACGTTTAAACTGACTAATGAGTGTAAAGAAGGTGATAATGTCACTTTAACTGACATGTAAATGTAAAAAGAGTAATAAAACCATTAAAAAAATCATTTTAACTGACACATAAAAGTAAAAAAATAAAATAAAAACAGGAAAAAGTATATAAACTGACATAAGTGTAAAAAATAAATACAAACAACAATGATTCAAACAGACATATGAATGTACAAAAAGTAATAAAAGCAGAGACAAATAATTTTACCTGACGTATAAGTGTAAAAAAAGTAAAACAAAACAGCGAAAAATGTTTTAAATAGACATAATTAGGAAAAAAAAGTTTTAAAAACGGAGAAAAATTATTTTAGCTGACATTAAAATGTATTTAAAAAAAAGAACAAATATTTTACTAATATAAAAATGATAAAAAGATAATAAAACCAGGAACAAACATTGCCGCTACATAAAAATAAAACAGTTTTTAAAAACAGGAAAAGGTATCTAAACTGACATAAGTGTAAAAAATAAATACAAACAACAACGATTCAAACAGACATATGAGTGTACAAAAAGTAATAAAAACTGAGAAAAATAATTTTACCTGACGTATAAGTGTAAAAAAAGTAAAACAAATCAGCCAAAAATGTTTTAAATAGACATACTTAGGAAAAAAACGTTTTAAAAACAGAGAAAAAATATTTTAGCTGACATTAAAATGTATTTAAAAAAAAAGAACAAATATTTTACAAATATAAAAATGTTAAAAAGATAATAAAACCAGGAACAAACATTGCCGCTACCTAAAAAATAAAACCGTTTTTAAAAACAGGAAAAAGTATCTAAACTGACATAAGTGTAAAAAATAAATACAAACAATGATTCAAACAGACATATGAGTGTACAAAAAGTAAGAAAAACAGAGAAAAAATATTTTAACTGACATATAAGTGTAAAAAAAGTAAACCAAACAGCAAAAATCTTTTAAACAGACATAAGTGTGGAAAAAATAGTTGTAAAAACAGAACCAAATTATTTTAGCTGACATTAAAATGTTTTGTGTTTTTTTTTTAAAGAAAAAACATTTTACTGATATAAAAATGTTAAAAAGAGGTTTTTAAAAAAACAGGAACTAACATTGCAGACACATAAAAGTAAAACAGTTTTTAAAAATAGGAAAAAGTATCTAAACTGACAAAAGTGTAAAAAAATGAATACAAACAACAATGATTCAAACAGAAATATGAGTGTACAAAAGTAAGAAAAACAGAGGAAAATAATTTTAACTGACATATAAGTGTAAAAAAAGTAAAACAAAACAGCGAAAATGTTTCAAACAGACATAAGTGTGAAAAAAAGTTGTAAACAGAAAAAAATGATTTTAGCTGACATTAAAATCTTTTTTTTTTTTAAAGAAAAATATTTTACTGTTATAAAAATGTTAAAAAGATAATAAAACCAGGAAAAAACCTTGCAGACACATTAAAGTAAAACAGTTTTTAAAAACAGGAAAAAGTATCTAAACTGACAAAAGTGTAAAAAATGAATACAAACAATGATTCAAACAGACATATGAGTGTACAAAAAGTAAGAAAAACAGAGAAAAAATATTTTAACTGACATATAAGTGTAAAAAAAGTAAACCAAACAGCAAAAATGTTTTAAACAGACATAAGTGTGGAAAAATAAGTTGTAAAAACAGAACAAAATTATTTTAGCTGACATTAAAATGTTTTGAGTTTTTTTTTAAAGAAAAAACATTTTACTGATATAAAAATGTTAAAAAGATTTAAAAAAAAAAAACAGGAACAAACATTGCCGACACATAAGTAAAATAGTTTTTAAAAACAGTAAAAAGTATCTAAACTGACAAAAGTGTAAAAAATGAATACAAACAACAATGATTCAAACAGAAATATGAGTGTACAAAAAGTAAGAAAAACAGAGAAAATAATTTTAACTGACATATAAGTGTGAAAAAAGTAAAACAAAACAGCGAAAATGTTTTAAACAGACATAAGTGTGAAAAAAAGTTGTAAAAACAGAGAACAATTATTTTAGCTGACATTAAAATTTTTTTTGTTTTTTTTAAAGAAAAATATTTTACTGTTATAAAAATGTTAAAAAGATAATAAAACCAGGAAAAAACATTGCAGACACATTAAAGTAAAACAGTTTTTAAAAATAGGAAAACGTATCTAAACTGACATAAGTGTAAAAAGTAAATAGAAACAACAATGATTCAAACAGAAATATGAGTGTACAAAAAGTAAGAAAAACAGAGAAAATAATTTTAACTGACATATAAGTGTGAAAAAAGTAAAACAAAACAGCGAAAATGTTTTAAACAGACATAAGTGTGAAAAAAAGTTGTAAAAACAGAGAACAATTATTTTAGCTGACATTAAAATGTTTTTTGTTTTTTTTAAAGAAAAATATTTTACTGTTATAAAAATGTTAAAAAGATAATAAAACCAGGAAAAAACATTGCAGACACATTAAAGTAAAACAGTTTTTAAAAATAGGAAAACGTATCTAAACTGACATAAGTGTAAAAAGTAAATAGAAACAACAATGATTCAAACAGACATATGAGTGTACAAAAAGTAAGAAAAACAGAGAAAAATAATTTTAACTGACATATAAGTGTAAAAAAGTAAAAGCAAACAGTGAAAATGTTTTAAACAGACATAAGTGTGAAAAAAAGTTGTAAAAACAGACAATTATTTTAGCTGACATTAAAATGTTTTTTGTTTTTTTTAATAAAACCAGAAAAAATATTTTACTGATATAAAAATGTTTCAAAGATAATAAAACCAGGAACATAAAAGTAAAACGTTTTTAAAACCAGAAATTTTTTGGGGGAACTGACATATAAAGTAAAAATGTTGTAAAATAAAGAGAAACCATCATTTAAACTGACGTACATTTGTAAAAAAAAAACCTTTAAAATCATGGATTTTGGTACTTGGCGCCATTTTAGAAGTATGTTAGCTCCTTCTGTATTAGTATGCTAATTTTTCTTTATCAGGATAACTTTAGCATGCTAATGATTTATGCTAGCATTTTAGCTAGTTTTGTATGTTTAAACCTAAAAATCATGGCTTTTGATATCTGCCGTCATCTTAAAAGTATGCTCATTTTCAATATGCTATCAAGTTAACTTGAGCATGCTAAAATTTTATACCGGCGTTTATTTTATATGTTAAACCTTTATAATCATGGATTTTGATACTTGGCGCCATTTTAGAGTTATGTTAACTCCTTCAATATTAGTATGCTAATTTTTCTTTGTCAGGCTAACGTTAGCATGCTAATAATTTATGCTAGCATTTTCACTAATTTTGTATGTTTAAACCTAAAAATCCTGGATTTTGATACTTGGCGCCATTTTAGAGGTATGTTAACTCCTTCTATATTAGTATGCTTACGTTTCCTTTACAGGCTAACGTTAGCTCGCCAATGATTTATGCTAGCATTTTAGCTAGTTTTTTATGTTTAAACCTAAAAATCATGGATTTTGGTACTTGGCGCCATTGTAGAGGTATGTTCTCCTTCTATATTAGTATGCTAGCCTTTCCTTATCAGGCTAACGTTAGCATGCTAATGATTTATGCTAGCACTTTAGCTAGTTTCGTACATTTAAACCTAAAAATCATTGATTTTGATATCTGGCACCATTTTAGAAGTATGCTCATTTTCCCTTTGCTATCAAGTTAACTTGAACATGCTAAAATTTTATACTGGCATTTTAGCTCATTTTATATGTTAAACCTTTAAAATCATGGATTTTGATACTTGGCGCCATTTTAGAAGTATGTTAACTCCTTCTACAGGTATATTAGTATACTAAAGTTCCTTATCAAATCATTAGCATGCTAATGATTTATGCTAGCCTTTTAGCTGATTTTGTATTTTTAAACCTAAAAAAGCCATTTTAGAAGTATGTTAACTCCTTCTATATTAGTATGCTAACGTTTCCTTCTCAGGCTCACGTTAGCATGCTAATGATTTATGCTAGCATTTTAGCTAGTTTTGTATGTTTAACCCTAAAAATGATGGCTTCTGATATCTGGCGCCATTTTAAAAGTGTGCTAACTTTTCCTTATCATGCTAACGATCCATGCTAGCATTTTAACACATTTTGTATGTTTAAACCTAAAAATCATGGATTTTGATACTTGGTGCCATTTTAGAGATATGTTAACTCCTTCTATATTAGTATGCTAATGTTTCCTTATCAGGCTAATGTTAGCATGCTAAAGATTTATCCTAGCATTTTAGTTAGGATTGTATGTTTTTAAACCTAAAAATCATGGATTTTGATACTTGGCGCCATTTTAGAAGTATGTTAACTCCTTCTATATTAGTATGCTAACTTTTCCTTATCAGGCTAACGTTAGCATGCTAATGATTTATGCTATCATTTTAGCTAGTTTTGTATGTTTAAACCTAAAAACCATGGCTTTTGATATCTGCCATCATTTTAGAAGTGTGCTAACTTTTCCCTATCATGCTAATGATCTATGCTAGCATTTTAACACATTTTGTATGTTTAAACCTAAAAATCATGGATTTTGATACTTGCCGCCATTTTAGAAGTATGTTCACTTCATTTATATTAGTATGCTAACGTTTCCTTATCAGGCTAATGTCTGCATGCTAATGATTTATGCAAGCATTTTAGGTAGTTTTGTATGTTTAACCCTAAAAATGATGGCTTTCGATATCTGCCGCCATTTCAGAAGTGTGCTAAATTTTAATAATCATGCTAACGTCTGTGTGCTTTCATATTGTTTGACAAGGTTGCAAAGTTTAAGTCGGTTAAATGTAGTTATTGAATATAAAATTAAGAGTAAGATTACAAATCCAGTGGTAATATAAAAGGCTACGAACCCCGGCTTTAAACCTCATCCTGGCTATGTTCTAAGTCCCAGTGTATGCGTATTTATCCCGACTTGCACCAAAACAAGGCCACATGGAGATTGGTTGCATATTTTTGGCGTAACCCTGCTCAAAAACCAACAGGAGTACGTCTCGTGGTCACGAGGTGGTAAAAGGAGCACATCGCGTGTCTCTCCCAGATGCTCCTCGCTTTCTGGGGGCTCTTTTTTTTTTTTTGGGAGGGAGGAAGTGCTGACTCTCACCCCCGCCTGTCCGCCTCCCTCCTGCAGGCTGATTGTGGGACAGCAACTGCTGAGCCCAGGAGAGGCTGCGGTTCTTCCTTTTTTGGTTGTTGTTGTTTGCACGCACCAAGATGTAAATTGCTCACATTCCCCCCGTCGCATAAGCAGGTTGGAACACGGGACGCCGCTTTAGTTCCCGGCAAGAAACGACTCGTTTCAAGCGCCATTTTAGCATGTTTGACTTTGACATCTTCTGCACTCGCACGCCGACACGCCTGCAGGCCGCCGATTAGACCCGGGGGGGCAGAAACGTGAGGCTTACCTGGTCCTGACAGGCACCTGCAGATGAACCCGGCCCAGCTGGCTGAGACCACCTGCAGGACGAACCCACGTTAGTTCTTATTCTCGCAGCAGATAAAGCTGCAACAGCGATGGACGGGACCAACTTTTGCTGCTGTTTCCCGCCTTTACCCATTCAACATATCTTTACCTGCACATTACCTACCTTCCCTGCATCCTGGGGTCACACTGGTGCTTCTTTCTTTCACCCATACACGCTGGTGCTTCCTGCCATCACCCAGACAACATATCTTTACCTGCACATTACCTACCTTCTCTGTATCCTGGAGTCAAACTGGTGCCTCCTTTTTTCACCCAGTTAACATATCTTTACCTGCACAGTACCTACCTTCTCTGCATTGTGTGGACACGCTGGTGCTTCCTGCTTTTAAGCGACCATCTTGAGACGGCAGCAGCGCAGCAGCATCAGCGCAGCGGTTCTTTGAAGGCTCGTAAAATCAAAACCGGTGCAGTTAGAAAAACTCTTTGCGCAACTTTTAATCAGAAGGGTTCAATTTCTTTCCTGTGCGAGTTTGAAGCCGACACAACAAACGCGCTCAGAGGAGATAATGTTTGAGAAAAGGTTTTTACAAAAGTTTTGTTTTGAAGGGGTAATTGCCAACTTCCTGTTGATTTTTGCTAATAGATGTAAATGAATGAAATGTAGGTCTAAGTGAGACCTACATAAAGGTTTTCGTTCCATGTCTCTACAACATTCCTACCGGAAGTTACAAGCAGTTGTGTCTGTGTTTTAATACAGAGATGCTCTCAATGAAAACTACACAGAAAAATAACACAAATCCCAAATAAAAACGCCAAAAACATACTCAAACTGTAGAAAAACAGTTGCGCAACTTTTAATCAGAAGGGTTCAATCTCTTTCCTGTGCGAGTTTGAAGCCGACACAACAAATGTGCTCAGAGGAGATAATGTTTGAAAAAAGGTGACAGGTTATTACAAAACTTTTGTTTTGAAGGGGTAATTGCCAACTTCCTGTTGATGTAAATGAACGAAATGTAGGTCTAAGTGAGACCTACATAGATGTTTTTGTTTCATGTCTCTATGACATTCCTACCGGAAGTTACAAGCAGTTTTGTCTGTGTTTTAATACAAAGATGCTCCCAATGAAAACTACAGAAAAAAATAACACAAATCCCAAATGAAAACGCTGGAAAACGGCAAAAACATACTCAAACTGCAAAAAAAACAAGCCGGGCGAGGGGGATATCCATCTTTTAAGACTTCAGGTGTAATATTCTACAGGATTATGGAGCCACATTGAGGACGAGTGTTTAAAAATATATATATATTTTCATTGCAATTTTCTTCTGCTGATATTGCTGCCTGTTAGCTGTAGCACTGTTAGCATGTCCTATTTCCTGTTAGCTGTAGCACTGTTAGCATATCCTATTTCCTGTTAGCTGTAGCACTGTTAGCATGTCCTATTTCCTGTTAGCTCTAGCACTGTTAGCATGTCATATTTCCTTTTAGCTGTAGCACTGTTAGCATGTTCTATTTCCTGTTAGCTGTAGCACTGTTAGCATGTCCTATTTCCTGTTAGCTGTAGCACTGTTAGCATGTCCTATTTCCTGTTAGCTATAGCACTGTTAGCATGTCCTACTTCCTGTTAGCTGTAGCACGGTTAGCATGTCCTATTTCCTGTTCATGGATGGATAATAGCTACTATTAGCAAACAGATAGACTTACAAACTCGGTGCAATATCTTAACATCGACACACTGGCAAAAATGACATTTTTTAGGAAAATTTTGTTTTGAAGGGGTTTTTGCCAACTTCCTGTTGATTTTTACTGAATAATGTCAATTATTAAAATGTAGGTCTAAGTGAGACCTACATAGATGGGTTTTTTTCGTGTCCCTCCAACAGTCCTACCGGAAGTAACTAGCAGTTTTGTCTGTGTTTGCTTCCTAGGAGCAGTTTTGTCTGTGTTTTATTCCTAGGAGGCGCTACAGCGCAATTTTAAGTTTTGGGGTTTATTTTTTTTCATAAGATCGCAATTTTTGCCAGTCCTGATGTGTGTGTCCAGTTTGGTGAGTTTTGAAGCACATTAAGGGGGTCAAATTACAGCTCAAAGAGGCAAAAATAAAAAAAATTAGGAAAATTGTGTTTTGAAGGGGTTTTTGCCAACTTCCTGTTGATTTTTGCTGAAGGAAGTGAGTGTATGAAATGTAGGTGGAAGTTAGACCTACATTGAGGTTTTTGTTTTATGTCTCTACAACATTTCTTACGAAAGTTACAAGTAGTTTTGTCTGTGTTTTTTCTTAGGAGGCGCTAGAGCGCAATTTAGATTTTTGGGGTTTGGTTTTTTATTAGATGGCAATTTTTGCCAGTCCTGATGTGTGTGTAAAATTTGGTGAGTTTTGAAGCATGTTAAGGGGGTCAAATTACAGCTCGGCGTTTCTGGATGTTGTTGATAAATGGCTTTTGCTTTGCATAGTAGAGCTCAAAGAGGCAAAAATTACATTTTTTAGGAAACTTGGGGTTCTTCGAAGGTGATTAAAATCAAAACCGGAGCAGTTATTAAAACTCTGTGAATAACTTTTAATTAGAAGGGTTCAATCTCTCTCCTGTGTGAGTTTGAAGCCGACACGACAAACGCGCTCAGAGGAGATAACGTTTGAAAAAAGGTGAGGGTTTTTTACAAAAATTTAGTTTTGAAGGGGTCAAATATGTTGTCTTTGTAGTGCATTCAACTGAATATGGGTTGAAAAGGATTTGCAAATCATTGTATTCTGTTTATATTTACATCTAACACAATTTCCCAACTCATATGGAAACAGGGTTTGTAATAGTAGAGTGCTAACCATGGCGGGCAAAATGTAAACAGAAAAACCTTCTAAAACTAAAAGAAGAAGACATTCTCCCACAAATTGGATGACGCTTTGCCTCAAGAGGCGGCGAAGTGCATAATAGAGATGTTTGGCATCCCGCCTCGCTCTACCAATCTGTCCCAGCTGAGCGAGGCGAGGTTTGGACAGAGACGCAGGCAATCTATTCCTCGCTGACTGCGTGTTGTTCTTGTCACGGAAAACACAAACAAAGCCCGTCTTTCTCCATCAACTCCTGTCTGCATTCTTTCATTTTGTCAGTCCTTGTCGCCGCACCGCTTCTTCTCCTTCTGACTAAAGTGTCACCTCCACACTTTTCTAACAATCACGGCAGCCTGGCGGCAAGATATCTCAGCTGTGACCAATTATTCCCAGTCAACACTTGAAGGCTTCAAGGAGTCCGACATGTTGTGACGTGGCAGGTCGCGTTAAAAAATGTATTTCCGTCGACTTCCGGCAACAAATGTGTGTTCCTATTTCCCGAAACAAACAAGTGTTTTCTAATCATCGCAGACTTGGTAACAGAAGGACCACTATTTGTATACAACTGTAAGGTGTATGGCTGCGGAATTAGAGGAAAAATTTTCAAATTAGCAAAAAAATTTTTTAGCACTGTATTGTTAGCGTGCTAGCATGCTAATGTTAGCACACTAAAAGTTAACAGCTGTTGTGTACCAAGTTGTATGACTGTAGGGTAAACGGTTGCAAAATTTGTTCGAAAAGCTAACACTTTACTGTTAGCGTGCTAGCATGCTAATGTTAGCACACAAAAAGTTAACAGCTGTCGTGTACCAAGTTGTATGACTTTAGGGTAAAGGGTTGCAAAATTATCTAAAAAAAAAAAAGATAGCACTTTAATGTTAGCATGCCAGCATATTTAATTTGGGGAAAAAGTTAGCACTTTATTGTTAGCGTGCTAGCATGCTAATGTTAGCAAACTTAAAGTTAACAGCTGTCGTATACCAAGTTATATGATCGTAGGGTAAACGGTTGCAAAATTAGTTCAAAAAGCTAGCACTTTATTGTTAGCGTGCTAGCATGCTAATGTTAGCACACTAAAAGTTAATAGCTGTCGTGTACCAATTTGTATGACTGTAGGGTAAACGGTTGCAAAATTAGCTCGAAAAGCTTACACTTTATTGTTAGCGTGCTAGCATACTAATGTTAGCACACTAAAAGTTAACAGCTGTCGTGTGCCAAGTTATGTGACTGTAGGGTAAACGGTTGCAAAATGAGTTAAAAAAGCTAGCACTTTATTGTTAGTGTGCTAGCATGCTAATGTTAACACACTAAAAGTTAACAGCTGTCGTGTACCAATTTGTATGACTGTAGGGTAAACGGTTGCAAAATTAGTTCAAAAAGCTAACACTTTATTGTTAGCGTGCTAGCATGCTAATGTTAGCACACTAAAAGTTAACAGCTGTCGTGTACCAAGTTGTATGACTGTAGGGTAAACGGTTGCAAAATTATCTAAAAAAAAAAAAAGATAGCACTTTAATGTTAGCATGCCAGCATATTTAATTTGGGAAAAAAGTTAGCACTTTATTGTTAGCGTGCTAGCATGCTAATGTTAGCAAACTTAAAGTTAACAGCTGTCGTATACCAAGTTATATGATCGTAGGGTAAACGGTTGCAAAATTAGTTCAAAAAGCTAGCACTTTATTGTTAGCGTGCTAGCATGCTAATGTTAGCACACTAAAAGTTAATAGCTGTTGTGTACCAATTTGTATGACTGTAGGGTAAACGGTTGCAAAATTAGCTCGAAAAGCTTACACTTTATTGTTAGCGTGCTAGCATACTAATGTTAGCACACTAAAAGTTAACAGCTGTCGTGTGCCAAGTTATGTGACTGTAGGGTAAACGGTTGCAAAATTAGTTCAAAAAGCTAGCACTTTATTGTTAGTGTGCTAGCATGCTAATGTTAACACACTAAAAGTTAACAGCTGTCGTGTACCAATTTGTATGACTGTAGGGTAAACGGTTGCAAAATTAGCTCAAAAAGCTAGTACTTTATCATTAGCGTGCTAGCATGCTAATGTTAGCACACTAAAAGTTAACAGCTGTCGTGTACCAAGTTGTATGACTGTAGGGTAAACGGTTGCAAAATTAGCTCAAAAAGCTAACACTTTATTGTTAGCATGCTAGCATGCTAATGTTAGCACACTAAAAGTTAACAGCTGTCGTGTGCCAAGTTATATGACTGTAGGGTAAACGGTTGAAAAATTATCTAAAAAAAAAAAAAAAGATAGCACTTTAATGTTAGCATGCCAGCATGTTTAATTTGGGAAAAAAGTTAGCACTTTATTGTTAGCGTGCTAGCATGCTAATGTTAGCACACTAAAAGTTAACAGCTGTTGTGTACCAAGTTATATGACCGCGGGGTAAACGGCTGCAAAATTAGCTAAAAAAAAGCTAGTATTTTAATGATAGCATGCCAGCATGTTTCATTTGGGGAAAAAAGCTAGCACTTTATTGTTAGCGTGCTAGCATGCTAATGTTGGCAAACTAAAAGTTAACAGCTGTTGTATACCAAGTTATATGATCGTAGGGTTAACGGTTGCAAAATTAGCTCAAAAAGATAGCACTTTAATGTTAGCATGCCGACATGCAAACATAAACATGCTAACGGTTAGCACCTATCACATATCAAGTTATACGACTGTAAGGTGCATGGCTGCGGAATTAGAGAAAAAACTGTCAAATTTAGGAAAAAAAGTTAGCACTTTTTTTTGCGTGATTGCATGCTAATGTTAGCACACTAATACTTAACAGCTGTCATATACCAAGTTAAATAACTGTAAGGTAAACGGTTGCAAAATTACCTCAAAAAGCTAGCACTTTAATGTGAGCATGCCAGCATGTTTAATTTGGTAAAAAAAAGCTAGCACTTTATTGTTAGCATGCTAATGTTAGCACACTAAAAGTTAACAGCTGTCGTGTACCAAATATAAACATGCTAATGGTCAGCATATGTCACATATCAAGTTGTACGACTGTATGGTGTATGGCTGCGGAATTAGAAAAAAAAGTGTCAAATTTGAAAAAAAAAGGTAGCACTTTTGTTAGCGTGATAGCATGCTAATTTTAGCACACTAATAGTTAACAGCTGTCATATACCGAGTTATATAACTGTAGGGTAAACGGTTGCAAAATTGCCTCAAAAAGCTAGCCCTTTAATGTTAGCATGCCGACATGCAAACATAAACATGCTAGCGGTTAGCACGTGTCACATAACAAGTTAAATGACTGTAAGGTGTATGGCTGCAGGATTAGAGAAAAAATTGTCAAATTTGGAAAAAAAGTTAGCACTTTATTGTTAGCGTGCTAGCATGCTAATGTTAGCACATGAATAGTTAACAGCTGTCATATACCAAGTTGTATGACCGTAGGGTAAACGGCTCCAAAATTAGCTAAAAAAGTTAGCACTTTAAAGTTAGCATGCCAACATGCAAACCTAAACATGTTAACGGTTAGCACCTATCACATATCAAGTTATACGACTGTAAGGTGCATGGCTGCGGAATTAGAGAAAAAACTGTCAAATTTGGGAAAAAAAGTTAGCAATTTCTTTTAGCGTGATTGCATGCTAATGTTAGCACACTAATAGTTAACAGCTGTCATATACCAAGTTAAATAACTGTAGGGTAAACGGTTGCAAAATTACTTCAAAAAGCTAGCACTTTAATGTTAGCATGCCAGCATGTTTAATTTGGAAAAAAGTTACCATTTTATTGTTAGCATGCTAATGTTAGCACACAAAAGTTATCAGCTGTTGTGTACCAAGTTATATGACTTCAGGGTAAACGGTTACAATATTAGCTCAAAAAGCCAGCACATTAATGTTAGCATGCCGACATGCAAACATAAACATGCTAACGGTTAGCACCTGTCACATATCAAGTTATATGACTGTAAGGTGCATGGCTGCGGAATTAGAGAAAAAAACTGTCAAATTTGGGAAAAAAAGTTAGCACTTTATTGTTAGCGTGCTAGCATGCTAATGTTAGCCCATGAATAGTTAACAGCTGTCATATACCAAGTTGTATGACCGTAGGGTAAACGGCTCCAAAATTAGCTAAAAAAGCTAGCACTTTAATGTTAGCATGCCAACATGCAAACATAAACATGTTAACGGTTAGCACGTGTCACATACCAAGTTATATGACTTTAAGGTGTATAGCTGCGGAATTTGAGAAAAAAAGTGTCAAATTTGAAAAAAAAGTTAGCACTTTTGTTAGCGTGATAGCATGCTAATGTTAGCACACTAATAGTTAACAACTGTCATTTACCAAGTTAAATAACTGTAGGGTAAACGGTTGCAAAATTACCTCAAAAAGCTATTACTTTATGCTAGCATGCCAGCATGTTTAATTTGGAAAAAAGTTAGCACTTTATTGTTAGCATGCTAATGTTAGCACACTAAACGTTAACAGCTGTTGTGTGCCAAGTTATGTGACTGTAGGGTAAACGGTCACAAAATTAGCTAAAAAAGCTAGCACTTTAAAGTTAGCATGCCGACATGCAAACATAAACATGCTAACGGTCAGCACGTGTTATATACTAACTTATTTGACTGTAAGGTGTAACTGTCAAATTTGGGGGAAAAAGTCAGCACTATATTCTTAGCGTGCTAGATACATGTATACATGCTAAATTGGCTAAAAATATATATAGCGTGTTAAAAATTCTAACTGTAACATGCGTACCAAAATATATTAATATGTGCGTGCCTGAATTTTTTAAAATGCTAGCCTGCTAACGTTAGCATACATCAAGTACCAAAATAACGCCTCCCTAGGGAGGTGTTTAGGTCACGGCCGACTGGTAGGAGGCCACGGGGAAGACCCAGGACACGTTGGGAAGACTCTGTCTCCCTGCTGGCCTGGGAACGCCTCGGGATCCCCCGGGAAGAGCTGGACGAAGTGGCTGGGGAGAGGGAAGTCTGGGCTTCCCTGCTTAGGCTGCTGTCCCCGCGACCTGACCTTGGATAAGCAGAAGTAGATGGATAGATGGATGGAAGTACCACAATTTGACTGGGGTGTATACCTACAAAATTAGCTTTAAAAATGAGCTATTCATTAATTAATAATATTAGAATTCATTAATAATATTAGAATGCTTTTGAATGTGCTGCGGGACATTAAAGAATTAGCTACTGGCTGCTAATGGCCTGCCCGCTGCACTTTGGACACCCTTCGGTTAACTGTTGGCCAAAAACCTCCAAAAGCCACTCACATTTTATGGCGAACAAACGTACAATAATTTTAACTTAAAAATACGCCTGAAAAGGTCTTTTAAAGAAAGATGTAATTTACCATCGTAGTTCGACGTTTCTTTTGTGAATGCATTTTGCCACCTACTGGACATATTTTCACGTTGCACCTCTTAACAAAATGGTTAAAAAAAATGAAAAAATAAAAATATTGCGAGTAATTTACTGCGCTTTTATGAACGATATTTTTTATTTCATTTTATTGTATTTATTTTTTTTATCATCCGAGCTATAGCAGTGAGACTAATAGGTCCGGAACATTTTATTCTCCAGTGCTGTTTTACTAGGACCGCCGTCACTGTGACGCCTTTTCTTTTTTTCAAAAACATGTTGTCAAGATGGCGGCGGCAAGAATCCAAACATGTCATGTCGCCTGCTCCGCCAACAGGACGCCTAATGTGGTGTCTTGGAGCCGGGGAGGGACCATTGCCTTCGGGACGTGCAACTCGGTGGCGTTGTACGACCCCCAGGTGGTTAAATAAAGCTTTGTCCTTCTTTTCACGACTGACTGAAAATGGCTAATATTTGTTTCTTGTTGGCAGGAAAGAAGAGTAGTTTGCACGTTGAATGGACACACACTCCGAGTTAATGCAGTCCGGTGGGTCCATAGAGATGATTGTGGTAAGAATGTTTTAATGTACACAATATGTGAACAAACAAAGTCCTTGTTAAGAGATAATTGCGTGGTATTGTCATATTTTGGGGTCAATACCGCAGCCTCCCAGCAGGGGGAGCTCGCACATTGTTGCACTTGTCTGCCATGTTCAAACCCCGTTTCCATATGAGTTGAGAAATTGTCCATCCATCCATTTTTTACCGCTTATTCCCTTTCGGGGTCGCGGGGGGCGCTGGCGCCTATCTCAGCTACAATCGGGCAGAAGGCAGGGTACACCCTGGACAAGTCGCCACCTCATCGCAGGGCCAACACAGATAGACAGACAACATTCACACACTAGAGCCAATTTTAGTGTTGCCAATTAACCTATCCCCAGGTGCATGTCTTTGGAGGTGGGAGGAAGCCGGAGTACCCGGAGGGAACCCACGCATTCACGGGGAAAACATGCAAACTCCACACAGAAACATCCCGAGCCTGGATTTGAACCCAGGACTGCAGGAACTTCGTATTGTGAGCTAAACGCACTAACCCCTCTGCCACCGTTAGATGTAAAAATAAACGGAATACAATGATTTGCAAATATTTTTCAATCCATATTCAATTAAAGTCACTACAAAGATAAGATATTTGATGTTCAAACTCATAAACTACATTTTGTTTGGCAAATAATAATTAACTTCGAATTTCATGGCTGCAACATGTGCCAAAGTAGTTGGGAAAGGGCATGTTCACCACTGTGTTACATCACCTTTTCTTTTAACAACACACAATAAACGTTTGGGAACTGAGGAAACTAATTGTTGAAGCTCTGAAAGTAGAATTCTTTCTCTTTCTTGTTTTATGTAGAGCTTCAGTCTTTCAACAGTCGTGTTTTACGCTTCATAATGCGCCAGACATTTTCGATGGTAGACAGGTCTGGACTGCAGACTGGCCAGGAAAGTACCTGCAGTCTTTTACTACAAAACCACTCGGTTGTAACACCTGGCTTGGCATTGTCTTGCTGAAATAAGCAGGGGCGTCCATGATAACGTTGCTTGGATGACAACATATGTTGCTCCAAAACCTGTATGGTGCATTTACAGATGTGTAAGTTACCCTTCCCTTGGGCACTAATTAATTAATAGATAGATAGATAGATAGTACTTTATTGATTCCTTCAGGAGAGTTCCTTCAGGAATATTTAAATTCCAGCAGCAGTGTACAGAGTTGAGATCAATTTAAAAAAAGTAAATAATGGGGGTTTAAATGGAAACAAAATAGAGAAATATTACAATAAGAATAAAAAATAAAAAGCAACAATGGGAATACAATTATAACAGTAAAATAAGAATGTAACAAGACAAAGTAAGCAGTAGTGACCATGTTATGAAAACAATATACACCCCCATACCATCACAGATGCTGGCTTTTACACTTTGCGCTTATCACAATCCGGATGGTTATTTTCCTCTTTGTTCCAGAGGACACCACGTTCACAGTTTCCAAATATAATTTGAAATGTGGACTTGTCAGACCACAGAACACTTTTCCACTTTGCATCAGTCCATCTTAGATGAGCTCGGGCCCAGCGAAGCCAGCGGCGTTTTTTGGTGTTTTGGATAAATGGGTTTAGCTTTGCATAGCAGAGTTTTAACTTGCACTTACAGATGTAGCAACCAACTGTAGTTACTGACAGTGGTTTTATGAAGTGTTCCTGAGCCCATGTGGTGATATCCCTTACACACTGATGTCGGTTTTTGATGCAGTACCGCCTGAGGGATCAGAGGTCCATAATGCCATTGCTTATGTGCAGTGATTTCTCCAGATTCTCTGAACCTTTTGATGATTTTACGGACCGTAGATGGTAAAATCCCTAAATTCCTTGCAATAGCTGGTTGAGAAATGTTGTTCTAAAACTGTTCGACAATTTGCTTACAAAGTGGTGACCCTCGCCCCATCCTTGTTTGTGAATGACTTAGCATTTCATGGAAGCTGCTTTTATACCCAATCATGGCACCCACCTGTTCCCAATTAGCCTGCACACCTGTGGGATGTTCCAAATAAGTGTTTGATGAGCATTTCTCAACTTTATCAGTATTTATTGCCACCTTTCCCAACTTCTTTGTCACATGTCGCTGGCATCGTATTCTAAAGTTAATGATTATTTGCAAAAAAACATTTTTTTTTTCAGTTTGAACAGCAAATATGTTGTCTTTGTAGCATATTCAACTGAATATGTGTTAAAAATGATTTGCAAATCATTGTATTCCATTTATATTTACATCTAACACAATTTCCCAACTTATATGGAAACAGGGTTTGTACTATATTGCTGAAAACTGCATCACCATCAGTGTTGTGTTACTTCAGGTCTGGGCAAATTAAGGCCCGGGGACCACATGCGGCCCGATTAAGCTTTTCAATCTGGTCCGCCGAACATTCCCAAATATATTTTTCTTATATCTTTTGGCAACACTAAATGGTCTCTAGTGTGTTAATGTGAGTGTGAATGTTGTCTGTCTGTCTGTGTTGGCCCTGCGATGAGATGGCGACTTGTCCAGGGTGTAAACCGCCTTCCGCCCGAATGCAGCTGAGATAGGCTCCAGCGACCCCAAAAGGGACAAGCGGTAGGAAAATGGATGGATGGAAGAAGGAACGTGTAGTCGCCATTAGGATGTGCTGTGCCATCTATCCATCCATCCATTTCCTACCGCTTATTCCCTTTGGGGTCACGGGGGTCGCTGGTGCCTTTTAGCTACAATCGAGCGGAAGGCGGCGTACACCCTGGACAAGTCGCCACCTCATCACAGGGCCAACACAGATAGACAGACAACATTCACACTCACATTCACACACTAGGGACGATTTAGTGTTGCCAATCAACTTATCCCCAGGTGCATGTCTTTGGAGGTGGGAGGGGCCTATCCCCAGGTCCATGTCTTTGGAGGTGGGAGGGGCCTATCCCCAGGTGCATGTCTTTGGAGGTGGGAGGGGCCTATCCCCAGGTGCATGTCTTTGGAGGTGGGAGGGGCCTATCCCCAGGTGCATGATTGACATGCAAATTCCACACCGAAATATCCTTTGAACCCAGGACTACTCAGGACCTTCATATTGTGAGGCAGACACACTAACCCCTCTACCACCGTGCTGCCCTGATGTGCAGTGATGTTTTCAAATGACCATGAGTCTTGAACTATACATCATATTGTGCATGATATTTTAGTGACTAGTGTTGACCTCATACCAATATTATTTTGATACATTTCGATTATTTTCTATATAAAGGAGACCAGAAAAAATGGCATTATTGGCATTATTTAAAAAAAAAAAATCTTAGGGTGTGGCAGACCGGTACTTTTCAGAGGCGGTATGGTACCGAATATGATTCATTAGTATCACGCTACTATACTAATTAATACCCATAAACTGTACAACCGTACTAGTTACTATAATAATAATTATGATAATAATATTAATACATTCTAATTATAAGGTGCCTTTCTGGGCACTCAAGGACACCGTACAAAATCAAAACAATAAAATCAAATTGGATAAAAACAACAACAACAAAGATAAGATGATAACAGTGAATAAGCAGTCAGGAATAGGTGTGTTTTGAGTCTTGATTTGAAGAGGGATATTGAGTCTTAGTAATCAACGTCACAGCAGGTCAGACGAGGCACCAAGCAGTGAGCGTTTCCACAGAGTGCTTCCAGAGCCTGAAATGTGGGTGTCAGGGACAAACGTGGAAGGAGATTTTTACAAGAAAGTTGTAAAGCTTAGTGATTTATCAGATGTATCAGATTGTAGATGGTTTTTTACCCTTGATGTTCATATTTTGCTGAGTTTGTTGCATTTGGCTTGATTGCAAAATGTGTGGATTGAGAGGGGGTAGTTACTGACAGTGGTTTTATGAAGTGTTCCTGAGCCCATGTGGTGATATCCTTTACACACTGATGTCGGTTTTTGATGTTGTACCGCCTGAGGGACCACAGGTCCGTAATATCATCACTTACGTGCAGTGATTTCTCCAGATCGCCTGAACGTTCTTATGTTTTCAATATTCGGGGTTTTATCCTTCATAGAAAAAATAAAAATTTCCATTCCGTTTTTAAAGCGGTCTGTCATAAAATTTTTGGCATTCAATCAGATGTTATTGGGAGGTTTTGTATTAGTTTTCCTAAAAATAGATATACCGGCCCCCAGACACATTTTTTTCTCTAAATTTGGCCCCTGCGTCAAAATAATTGCCCATGCCTGGGTTAGTTCATACTTGCCAACCCTCCTGATTTTTCCGGGAGACTCCCGAATTTCCTTGCCCCATCCAGGGGCAACCAGTCTTCAGAATTTCTCCCGATTTCCACCCGGACAACAATTTTGGGGGCGTGCCTCAAAGGCACTGCATTTAGCGTCCTTTACGACCTGTCGTCACGTCTGCTGCTTTCCATACAAACAAGCGTACCGGCCCAGTTACATAATATATGCGGCACATAAGTGAATGCAAGGCATAGTTGGTCAACGGCCATACAGGTCACACTGGGGCCATATAAACAACTTTAACACTGTTACAAATATGCGCCATACTTTGAACCCCCCCCATCAAGAATGACAAACACATTTCAGGAGAACGTCCGCACCGTAACACAACAGAAAAAATACCCAGAATCCATTTCAGCACTAACTCTAACGCTACACGTTTTCCAAACAATCTGTCACTCCTGATCAATAAATCCAATGAAATCTTATACGTCTAGTCCAGGGGTGTTCAAAGTGCGGTCCCGGGGCCATTTGCGGCCCGCACATAATCGTTTACTGGACCGCCACACATTCTGCAAAAATTGCGAATATGATAGTATTGCAAAAATAAAAATAAAACTGGAATGAGGTGAAATCTAATGAGAAAAAGTGGCAATGTTGACACAAAGCTGCCATGCAGGCAGATTTTTGGTTCCTTTTGTCTTTATTTTCTTTTTTTTACATTGCTCCAAAAAAAAAAAAAAGGACAAAAAATCTGTTACAATGAATTATTACTTAAAAATTATCACTTTAAAATGTTTTATGTGGAAACAAATATTGCATATGTTGTGTGGTTGCCATATAAAAACATCAAAGTTTTGACAAAAGAGCATAAAACAAACAAAATAATAGTTCAAACTTAAAAATCGACGGATATATCGGAAGTTGATCTTGAAATTCAAGTGTTAAAAGTATTTAAAAAAAATACTAATAAAAATGTATCACTTTATGAGTGGGGAACCTTTCGGATCTCAAATATATTTAGTAGGATTTTATTCAACTTTTCTCGGTGATTACTTAAAAATATTAAATAATTAAAATCAATGGTGTCCTGCATTATTGATCTTTGAGGGCTTTAATTGCTAAATAAAGGAACTCTCCTGAAGGAATCAATAAAGTACTATCTATCTACTCAGTGGCCTAGTGGTTAGAGTGTCAGCCCGGTCGAGTCATACCAAAGACTATAAAAATGGGACCCATTACCTCCCAGCTTGGCACTCAGCATTAAGGGTTGGAATTGGGGGTTAAATCACCATAAATGATTCCCGGGCGCGGCACCGCTGCTGCTCACTGCTCCCCTTACTTGATGATCAAGGGGATGGGTCAAATGCAGAAGACAAATTTCACCACACCTAGTGTGTGTGTGACAATCATTGGTACTTTAACTTTAATCTATCTATCTATCTAAATACTGCATATTTCAGTTTTACTATAAACAACAAAGCTGTCTGACAGAAAAGGCATAAAACTTAATTTGTTTTACTTTATATCAACCTCAAGTTGATATAGAGATTTACTGTAAGCATTAAATAAAAAATAATAATTTGACTCATTTTTAACATTTTAGTGACTGAGACCCTCTATGCTCCCCAGGAGCCCTAAGGATTAAAAAAAAAAATCCATATATTTTGTTATGGTTTGAAAATGAAAAATATGAAAATGTCCCCCGCATGCTTAAATTTTTCCGTGTGCCGCCCTAAGTGGAAAAAGTTTGCACACCCCTGGTCTAGTCTCTTACGTCTTACGCATTTTCTACCGCTTATTCCCTTTCGGGGTTGCGGGGGGCGCTGGCGCCTATCTCAGCTACAATCAGGCGGAAGGCGGGGTACACCCTGGACAAGTCGCCACCTCATCGCAGGGCCAACACAGATAGACAACATTCACACTCACATTCACACACTAGGGCCAATTTAGTGTTGCCAATCAACTTATCCCCAGGTGCATGTCTTTGGAGGTGGGAGGAAGCCGGAGTACCCGGAGGGAACCCACGCATTCACGGGGAGAACGTGCAAACTCCACACAGAAAGATCCCAAGCCTGGATTTGAACCCAGGACTGCAGGAACTTCGTATTGTGAGGCAGACGCAGTAACCCCTCTGCCACCGTGAAGCCCTAGTCTCTTACGTGAATGAGCTAAATAATATTATTTGATATTTTACGGTAATGTGTTAATAATTTCACACATAAGTCGCTCCTGAGTATAAGTCGCACCCTTGGCCAAACTGTGAAAAAAACTGCGACTTATAGTCCGAAAAATACGCTATATTAAATGTTTTATCAAGCACATTTTTTGTTGATATGTCTACCATAATATGTATCCATATCGTTTTATCAGCCCAGCCCGATAGAAATGTAACATATTCTGTTGTTGGGATTCAAACCACAGCTCCTGAGAGTCACCTGATCTCAGGAGGCTCAGACTGCCGTCTCATCGTCTGGGCCGCACAAAATGGAAAGGTAAGGGTCTTTCGGTTTCGTTTTTTTGTTTTAAGAGTCATTTTGACAGCGGTTGTGCAGTTTGTGCAGTGGATGGAGTGTAAAGGTCACACGGGTCCAGTTTGTGCCGTGGACGCGCGCTACACGGACATGGACGCACACATCCTGGTGGCGTCGGCGGCATCGGATTCCACTGTCAGACTGTGGCTCTGTGACGCCAAACAGGGTACGAGACCTGTGCTTGGAATGTTCCGCAATGACACTTTTTGAAGGATAATGTGATTTTTGGGTGTTTCCTCCAGCGGAGTGCCTCCACACGCTGTCATTTGGCAGCGGCTTCATGATGGATGTCTCCCTGGCCCTGCTGCCAGGCACTAAAGGTACTTTCCTCATTATTTTCCCCACTTGTCATCCAACATGCACGACACGCCGCAGGGCCTTGCGCACGTTCCTCATGAGATTTTTGCCTGCTTGATGAGAACATGCGCGCCTGCTGCAAGTCAAACGTCTTTCTTTCTCTCTCTCTCTCTCTCTCTCGCAGTTCCTGTGTTGGCCTGTGGGGGCGACGACTCTCAGGTACACCTGTACGTGCAGTCACGCGAGCAGGTAAGCCGGTGTTCTACTTTTAAACCCATCAAATTGTAGGGCAACGTTGTAACTTCTGACTTGTCCGGTACAAGCTGCAGAGAGTCATGACGCTGCAGGGACACGAGGACTGGGTTCGAGGCGTCGCGTGGGCATCTGTAGGTGAGGCTTGACGCGCTAATCTGAGACTACGCACACTATTGTACCTTAAAGGCCTACCCGAAATGAGAATTTCTTATTTAAACGGGGATAGCAGTTCCATTCTATGTGTCATACTTGATCATTTGGCGATATTGCCATATTTTTGCTTAAAGGATTTAGTAGAGAACATCCACGATAGAGTCCGCAACTTTTGGTCGCTAATAAAAAAGCCTTGCTCGTACCAGAAGTAGCAGACGATGCGCGCGTGACGTCACGGGTTGTGGAGCTCCTCACATCTGAACATTGTTCACAATCATGGCCACCAGCACTGAGAGCGATTCGGACCGAGAATGCGACGATTTCCTTATTAATTTCAGCGAGGATGAAAGATTCGTGGATGAGGAAAGTTAGAGTGAAGGACTTGAAAGAAAAAAAAATTACTATACAGTGGGAACGATTTAGATGTTATTTGACAAATTTACTAGGATAATTCTGGAAAATCCCTTATCTGCTTATTGTGTTACTAGTGTTTTAGTGAGATTATATGGTCGTACTTGTACAACCTGAAGGTCGGCCCCGCACCTTTCTTCAGCACCAGTCGACGGGTGGTGGCGATGCCCATCTCTGCCCCTCGCAAGGGACCCACCTCGAAACACGATCTTTCGAAATGATCGCTGCATAATACACTGTACTTTGTGTGTGTGTGGTCCAATTCAACCGTGTTCGCTTGACATCTCTGTTCCATAGTAAAGCTTCATCGTCGTCTTTCGGGAATGTAAACAAGGAAACACCGGCTTTGTTTGTGTTGCTAATGGCGGCCGCAATACACCGCTTCCCGCCTACGGCTTTCTTCTTTGACGTCTCCATTGTTCATTGAGCAAATTGCAAAAGATTCAGCAACAAAGAATACTGTGGAATTATGCGATGAAAACAGACGACTTATAGCTGGGAACGGTGCTGGAACAAAATGTCCTCTACAAAGCGTGACGTCACGCGTCATACCGAGACGTTTCAGCAGGATATTTCGGCGCAAAATTTAAAATTGCGATTTAGTAAACTAAAAAGGCCGTATTGGCATGTGTTGCAATGTAAAGATTTCATCATTGATATATAAACTATCAGACTGCGTGGTTGGCAGTAGTGGCTTTCAGTAGGCCTTTAAAGCATTTTAAGAAATGTGCACAATTGGCATATATTAGAATGTGACAACTAGGGGTGCAACTACCAATTGTTGTAGTACTCAAGTAAACCGCAGGTGTCAAACTCAAGGCCCTCCACCTCATGTTATACGGCCCGCAAAAGCCTGGAAATAATGTGTCAATAAAATACCTTGTATTTTCTTTCTTTACTTAAATTTTCTTACTAAAAAAGTATTAGGGTTTTTTTCTATTTTGATAGGGAAAAAAAAACCTGTCCAATATTGCAACAAATATATTATCTAAATACTGTATTTTTCGGACTATAAGTCGCAGTTTTTTTTCATAGTTTGGCCGGCGGTGTGATTTATACTCAACAGCGACTTATGTATGAAAATATTAACACATTACCGTAAAATATCAAATAACATTATTTAGCTCATTCACGTAAGAGACTAGACGTACAAGATTTCTTGGGATTTATGGATTAGGAGTGACAGATAGTTTGGTAAAGGTATAGCATGTTCTATATGTTATAGTTATTTGAATGACTCTTACCATAATATGTTAGGTTAACATAGCAGGCACCTTCTCAGTTGGTTATTTATGTCTTATATAACGTACACTTATTCAGCCTCTTGTTCACTATTCTTTATTTATTTTAAATTGCCTGTCAAACTTCTATTCTTGGTGTTGGGTTTTATCAAATAAATTTCCCCCAAAAATGCAACTTATACACCAGTGTGACTTATATATGTTTTTTTCCCTGCTTTATTATGCATTTTCGGCAGGTGCGACTTATACACCGGAGCGATTTATACTCCGAAAAATACGGTAAATGCTTAAATATCTGCTTAACTTATGATTTCGAAGCAAGTTATCCATCAAATTGTACACTATATAAATGACCAATAGATTTTACTGTAAAATTTAGGGTTTTTTTTTTACAGCATATTACTGTAATTCTGTCGACTGAGCTGTCAGGTTTTTTTTTGTTCTTTTTACTGTAAAATGTACGGTTGATGATTTTCTGGCACCGTTTTATTATGGTAAAAAACTGGCAGCAAAGTTGCCAAGATAAAATTAAGCAGCGGTACTCTATTTCTATTTACAGTAATATGTTGTAAAAATAATAATAATAAAAGAAAACATGTATTGCACAGTAAAATTTGGCAATTAACCTGCCAGTAAAAACTGTGGTAAAATCCACAGATTGTTTTTGTACTCTTTATGTTAAAAAAAAAAAAAAAAAGAGTAAAATATTTCAATTTGTAGATACATTTATTTATTTACTGTTACTGTTTATTTACTGTTTCAAGCGGCCATCTAATGGCAGCCTTGACTGCGGTGTGTCCCTCAATGAAAACTAGTTTGACACCCCTGAAGTAAACTATCCATTAATTGGTTTAATTTTTTTCCTGTACTTATTTTTGTGCTTTTTATTTTTATTATTATCATAATACAAAAATAAAAAAAAGATATTGTATAATTTTGTGAAACTATTGTAATAAAGTCATTAAATAAAATTGCTTGATTAATCGAGTAATCAAGTAAATCAAACTTTATAGCCTCAATGCGTCTTTTAGGGAAACTCAGGTTTTCTGCACAATTCCCTTCAAGATTAGACAAACATTGTGCTAGGAGGCAGAACAAAAAGATATAAGGAATAGTTTCTCGTCACCAATTGACTGCAAACATTTCACATCTGTCCGTTTTTTTTTTCCGGTTTAAATTGTTCGCAAAACCTGTGATAGCTTCTCTTGCCTTCTTTGGGCCCCTTACTATCTTTCCCCTTTCTTTTTCTGACCTACATCGCTGTAGGTGCACCACTCTCATGTGCTGTATTGGAACAGTCTACCAATTTCACACATTTTTATCAACTAAACGTATTGAACAAAATTCAAATCCATTTTCCTTAATGTCTTTAAGGGATGAGTGGAGCAGCCCTATTGACAACCCGTGTGGGCTCAATGTAAATGAAATGAGGCCTCCAGGTGGTTAATGAATTAATGTGATTGTGTTATCAATATGACAGAGTGGGGTTTCTGTGGTATTTTGGAGCTATTTAAAGTGATGTGTATAAAGAAAAATCATTCATTAAGGACGTTTTTTTTGATCATCCGTCCCATTTAATGATGCAAAAAGTCTTCATTAAATCGTCTCTCAGGAAGAAATGTGTCTGGTAGGATTGGGTGAGTCAACAAAGCTGTCCATTTGGGGCTGCGCGCCAAAACAAACAAACTTAAGTTTGTCACGATGGACGAATAATAAAGGCCTCCCCGCTTTATCTTTGGCGGCTCTGAGGCTTTGCCAGTGTCTGTTTTCACCCGCCGCCGTTCATCACGGCGCGGGACAAGGCCAGTGGTCGCTGGAGCGGCCGTAGCTCACGCTCAAAGACAGCGGCGCTCGTTTTGTTTACCACCTGCTGGCACGTATTTATTACCTGGCTGTAGATCAGGGCGCGTGTCGCTGTCCAATCCAAATGTTACAGTCGTGGCTTCATTAAGTTTGTGGCTTCACTTTGTCACACATTTTTTAAACTATATCAATCATACAAAAAAAGTCATCTAAATCAGGGTTTCCAAGCTACGGTCCGCGTGCCTCAAGCAGCCCGCCGACGTCTTCAATTTGGCCCGCGAGTTGTCATGAGTTAAATAATCTTACCCACAGAGAGACTGCATTAATTTTAATACCGTATTATTTCCTTGAATTGCCGCCGGGGCGCTAATTAATTTAAAACCTCTTCTCACTCCTGCGCTTACCAAAGGCATGCGGTAAAAGTAAGCATGCGCTAATTATTTTAAAACCTCTTCTCACTCCGGCACTTACCAAAGGCATGCAGTTAAAATTTGAGTGTGATGTAAGGATACCATCATGAAAAGCACATTTATTAAAAAAAACGTTATTATGGTCTTACCTTTACTTATAAATGAAATCCATGCCAGCTCCTTCTGATCAAAAGCATCAATAACTTATTTATAGAAGTCTTCCTTATCTTTCTTCAGTTTTAAAAGTCTCTCTGTCTCGATTGAAAGTCCAGTTTAGAAAACTGCTCTCGGACCGCTGCTATCAGTTAGCTCGGTTCCTCAAGTGCGGGGGCGACGACATAATTAACTTCGGACAACTCCCCCTCCCGTTTTGCTCCGTGGGTGATCTCTTTATCCCACCGCTGCCACCAGGAAGTGATATTGTATAAATAATACACTGGGTATTTAGGACTAGAACATGCTTTATTTCAGCCCGGTTGTTTACATAGGTGTTACATCCTAAAAGGTCTGTTGTGCACCCGCCGCGTCATATATAAATAAAAATTGATTGATTGATTCCGGCCTGTAACCAATTAACAGCAATCAATGAGAGTTTACTGTAGAGCTACTGAATAGTACATGGTGGCGGAGGGGGGTACATCGTGGGTGTCTACGAGCAACCGTGCATGTGTGGTGTTTGCAGGTGGCGATCTGCTGTTGGCCAGCTGCTCGCAGGACTGTCTCATCCGAGTGTGGCGGCTTTGCGCCAAGTCCGGGAAGGGTGCCCGCAACGCCGGCGAGGAGGAGGACGGCGGCGGCGGCGTCATCAAAATGAAAGAGGACATTTTTCAAGTGCAGGAGGAGGAGAGAGGCGAGTACGGCGTGGAGTAACGAACGCTTGTTTACATGCTCAAATCGTCTTTTTTTGGTCCTGCGACAGATGTGTCCTCGGTCTTCGCGGTGTCTCTGGAGACAATCCTGGCAGGACACGAGAACCGGGTGTACGGCGTCCACTGGCAGCCTCCTTCCTACACGGGTACGCTCGTTTGAAGACGCCGCTGCCCGCTGCCGCTTCACCACCGCCCTGTCTTTGCTTCCCCCTGCAGGCGGCCGGCTGCAACAACCGCTCCGGCTGCTCTCCGCCTCCATGGACAAAACCATGATCCTGTGGGCTCCAGAGGAGGGGTCCGGCGTGTGGGTGGAGCAGGTGAGTGCAACACACGCTCTCACGCTGGAGTCCTCCCAGCATCACTTCCTGTCCTCCCCAGATGAGTGACGGAAGCTCCGTGAGGGGGTTGCCCCCCGTCGTTCAGCCCTTTATTATTAAACACATCATGCCCGTCTATTCCTTCCCTCCGCTTGCCACCTCTCTTCTCTTCGCCCACGTCATCAGCCCACCCCCCCCCTCTTGTCTCTCTGAGCTCCCGACATCTGCCGCCGTGCCAGAACGTGGCTAAATTTACCACAAGACGTAAGTCTAACGGTTCTCCCGGGGCATCTGCCCTTACAGCTTCATCATTTTTACACGACTGTCACCCTCCGGCGTCAAGGTGGAACTCGCACGACCTCATGCAGAGGTTCCATAACGGGGGGGGGGCGAGGGGGTGTTATTGGCTGCATAAAGTTAGGCCAGACTGTTCTGTATTTCTCCACACAATTCACTATCGATGTGTTGAAAATCCTTTGGAAGACACGCAAGCCTCCAGGGGTGTCCACATTTTTTAATTGCCTGCTGCACATTTTAAAATGAGTGTTAAAATAATAAAATAACCTACAAAAGTAGAATAACAGAGGAAACAGGTCAAAATAAATGAGAAAAAGTTGCAATGTTGACACATATAACATTGTTTTTGCTCGAAAAAAATACCATCAGTTCTGGGCTGGAAGCCATTACTTATTTCCCCATGCTTTGTACCCTGCGGCTTATAAAACGGTGTGGCTAATTTATGGATTTTCGTTGCAAATTGCTATGTTTTGTGTTCAATAGTTTTCATTAAAGGCCTACTGAAACCCACTCCTACCGACCACGCAGTCCGATAGTTTATATATCAATGATGAAGTGAAGTGAAGTGAATTATATTTATATAGCGCTTTTTCTCTAGTGACTCAAAGCGCTTTACATAGTGAAACCCAATATCTAAGTTACATTTAAACCAATGTGGGTGGCACTGGGAGCAGGTGGGTAAAGTGTCTTGCCCAAGGACACAACGGCAGTGACTAGGATGGCGGATGCGGGAATCGAACCTGCAACCCTCAAGTTGCTGGCACGGCCGCTATACCAACCGAGCTAAACCGCCCCATCATGATGAAATATTAACATTGCAACACATGCCAATATGGCCTTTTTAGTTAACTAAATTGCAATTAAAAATTTTCCGCGAAGTGTCGTGTTGAAAACTTCGCGGTATAATGACGCGTATGATGACGCGTGCGTTTGACATTTCGGGTTGTAGCCGACATTATTTTCCAGCCCGATCCAAGCTATAACTAGTCTGCTTTAATCGCATAATTACACAGTATTCTGGACATCTGTGTTGCTGAATCTTTTGCAATTGTTTTCAATTAATAATGGAGAAGTCAAAGTAGAAAAATGGAGGTGGGAAGCTTTTAGCCTTTAGCCACACAAACACAGCCGGTGTTTCCTTGTTTAAAATTCCCGAAGGTGAAGCTTTACTATGGATCAGAGCGGTCAAGCGAACATGGATCCTGACCACATGTCAATAGGCAGTTTTCGGTGAGAAAATTGTGGTAATAAGTCGGCTTCAGCGGAGCTTCCGTCCTGTTGCAGCTGCGTGACTTCTCTCAGAGACACTGGGTCAACACACCCGTGGCCACACCCCTCCGACTTTCAGTTACTATTTAATCTCACTAAAACACTAGCAACACAATAGGCAGATAAGGGATTTTTCAGAATTATCCTAGTAAATGTGTCTAATAACATCTGTAACGCTCCCACTGCAATCGCCTTTTTTGTTTTTCTTTTCTAGTCCTTTACTCTAAATTTCCTCATCCACGAATCTTTCATCCTCGCTCAAATTAATGGGGAAATTGTCGCTTTCTCGGTCCGAACAGCTCTAGCTGCTGGTGGCCATGATTGTAAACAATGTTCAGATGTGAGGAGCTCCACAACCCGTGACGTCACGCGCACATCGTCTGCTACTTCCAGTACAGGCAAGGCTTTTTTATTAGCGACCAAAAGTTGCGAACTTTATCGTGGATGTTCTCTACTAAATCTTTTCAGCAAAAATATGGCAATATCGCGAAATGGTCAAGTATGACACATAGAATGGACCTGCTATCCCCGTTTAAATAAGAAAATCTCATTTCAGTAGGCCTTTAAAGGTGTGTTATTGCCTGTGCTATTGCGCCGTCTTTTGGACGCGCTCGCTCGCTGCAGCCAATGTGAGTTGAAAATGTCCTTCCTGTTTTAACGCCTTAAACCGGGAGTTAAAGCGTCCATAGCGTGCGTCTCTACTTGTGTATATTCTTCATTCGTCACTCCATGCAGCGTTTGAAGTTTTGCAATATAACTAAAACAATTCATACTTGCCAGACCGTCCCATGTGTTATGTCTGAAGGAGTGTTTCCATGCATATTTGTATAATTTAATTAAGATAGCGTCATTAGCATTAGCTAATATGCTAAGATGTTTACAAGTGTCTGTGTTAGTATTATTAACTTACAAAGGCACTATTTTTGTATTGTTTCAATTATATATCCATCCATCATCTTCCGCTTATCCGAGGTCGGGTCGCGGAGGCAACAGCCTAAGCAGGGAAACCCAGACTTCCCTCTCCCCAGCCACTTCGTCTAGCTCTTCCCGGGGGATCCCGAGGCGTTCCCAGGCCAGCCGGGAGACATAGTCTTCCCAACGTGTCCTGGGTCTTCCCCGTGGCCTCCTACCGGTTGGACGTGCCCTAAAAACCTCCCAAGGGAGGAGTTCGGGTGGCATCCTGACCAGATGCCCGAACCACCTCATCTGTCTCCTCTCGATGTGAAGGAGCAGCGGCTTTACTTTGAGTTCCTCCCGGATGGCAGAACTTCTCACCCTATCTCTAAGGGAGAGCCCCGCCACACGGCAGAGGAAACTAATTTCGGCCGCTTGTACCCGTGATCTTATCCTTTTGGTCATGACCCAAAGCTCATGACCATAGGTGAGGATGGGAACGTAGATCGATCGGTAAATTGAGAGCTTTGCCTTCCGGCTCAGCTCCTTCTTCACCACAACGGATTGGTACAACGTCCGCATTACTGAAGACGCCGCACCGATCCGATTCAATTATATAAATTCACCAAAATGTCACAGGAAGTTACTGAGTCTGTTCAGCTTATTGGAGAGCTAGCTTCTGCAGCTAGTGGATCCATGACGATGACTTCCGTTTTGTTTGATCAGCCGTTTTACTGCCGTGTTCACAGGCACTCTTTGGAAACAATTAAGTCATAGGTAATAAGTAATTTCACAACGTATATATCTGCCGCTTTTCTCCCAGTACGCTCTGTAGTCTGGAAAATATAGTAATAATGACTCAAAATCAATGTTGTTATGAATTAATGACCTATTCAAGGTTCCAATTAGTTTAAAACTATCAAAAATATTTCAAAGTGAAATAATTTTTGTGGAAAATATTGCGTATTTTGTGTGGTTGCCAACTAAAATACAAAGTTTTCTTTGACAAAGAGTATAAAAAAAGCGAAAATAATTAAAACGTTTAATATTTTTGAAATTTAAATTATGATACAATGTCCATCCTTGTATTAATTTTTTGTAATACTAGTCTTCAGGGTCAAGAGCGAGCTGGAGTCTATCCCAGTTAACAGTTAGGGTCCATACTGTGGATGTACACACATCCACAGTATGGACTGACTAGAATCTTCCGTGAATGTTTTTGGGGCGTGGGAGGAAGCTGTTAAAATCTGGAGAAACCCACACAAGAACATACAAACTCCCCACTGAGATGTCCCGATGGAGATTTGAACCTTCCATCTCCTAACTGTGCAAGCCACTGTGGATTTATTAGTCATAGATAAATCAGCGGAAAAAAAAAAGAAAAACCCTCACAAAAATGTTCATACAGCCTCCTTTTCGTAGGATTTGATTTTGGTCCTGGTTTTTGCCTGCTGTCAGTTATCGTGCATCTAAAAAAAACAAAGTCGTCGTTCATATTGGTATCGTTCCTGGGAACTATGGAGTGTCTGAACAAAGAATTCCACATGATGGTGATTCATTCTCTATACAAATGGAAAATAATCCACTGTGGGGCCGAATAAAGTTGCGAGTGCCGCACACTGAAAAATCAAAGCATGCGGGGGCCATTTTTATATTTTCCCTTTTTTCAAAACCAATACAATATACCGTATTTTTTTAACCTTTAGGGCTCCCCCTCAGGTTTGGTCCCAAGGCACCAAAAGGGCGTCAGTCATAAAACTTAAAAAAAAATAAGTCAAATATAAATGTATATACTATAAATCTTATATATGTAGATCAACTTAAGATATGTCGCTATAAGGATTTTAGTTTGTTTAATGCCCATTTTGTAAAAAAAAACACCAAAAAAAATCAGTCTTTTATGGCAAAAATGCACCCCAAATTTTTTTAAATGAGATGTTTGATGTCAAGTAATTTATT